>NW_022060090.1:550056-645820 GCF_007399415.2 Gopherus evgoodei
TAGGGTGCAGAAGGATGAGGGCTCTGGCTGGGAATGAGGGGTTTGGGGCATTGGAGAGGCTCAGGGCTAGGGCAGAAGAGCAGGGTAAGGGCAGCCTGCCTTGCCATTAGCGGCTGGCAGGCGCTAGGACACTGGGGCAGCAGACAGCAGTTCTATGCGGGAGCCGTTCTCTGACAGCACAAGCAGGCAGGGACGCGGCGGAGGGGGAACACAGGGGGAGGGGTGGAAGGCAGTGGCCGGGACCCGCTCCAGGCAGGAATGCGGTGGGGTGGTGGGGGGAAACCTGCAGGGGCCGGGGCCAGGACCCGATCCAGGCAGGGCCGGGGGAGAGACCCAGCTCCAAATATTGCTAGAGCAGGTCCCTCAGCCCTTAATATTCCTGGATCCCGGGCACCTCGAGCCCATATAACCTGCCACCTATGGTCACTTCCCAGCACAGAACCCCTCTGGGGGAGCAGCAGCTGCTAAGCCTGGTCTCCCAGGTCACAATGGAGGCTAAGCCTCTGACCCAGGAAGCTGAACCCCAATATCCTGAGTAGAGAAGGATAGAGTATCTGAGCAGCTTCCCTCCTTTAGCCCTCTGGGGAGAGCAGCTAATGAGAGCCCCTCCTCACAGGGAGAATTGCTGATCTCATTTGCCCCACTGTCCATCTGGAGTCACTCCTTGTCTTTCCATACAGTGACTCTAGATTAACAATGGTCTCAATGAAACCAGACTTCAGAAAGAATGAGTCCAGAATGCTGTGGAAGAGACCATCGTGTGGCAGTGCTGACCCCCTTCCCACCTCCCTCACCCCCTAGATAGACAATAAGGACTAGGGGCACAAATTTTCTAAATGGAACCAAAAGTTCCTGCAGCTGTCAAAAGATGAGAAAAGCAAAATCTGTGATTTCATATTCAGTATTTGATAAGTGGACAGAAAGTTATCACAGTGACAGGGCATGTGACTGGGGAATGCCGGGCAGTGCTTGGAGCCAGGACTCTGGCACGAGTTGATCAGAGAGAAGGATCATGGTTAGTAGAAGTTCCCACAGCCAGGGGCCCACCAGATATTCCCTGGGACCTAAACCCCAGAGTCCCTGGCCAGGGACCCCAGACCCCCTCAAAGCCCCACCAGCCAGGGAATCCCCACCAGACCATGACTGTCAGGTTGGGAATCCCAAAGGGTTCCCCCCACCAAAAGCCCCCAGCAGCCAGAGACCCACCTATTGGGAACTCAGTTCCTCACTACCTGCCTAGGACTCCCCCCCACCCACACCACCACCACCAGGATCTACCATGCCATTTGTCTGGGACCCCCTCCTCCACCCAGTGGGACCTCTTGATGCTTTACAGTGGGACCCCTCACTCCGCTTCCCCGGCATTCCCTGACCTAGTGCCAGAGATCCCCTCCCCCAGTTCTGCGCACTGGGCATTGGCTCCTGGGATTGTTGCAGCCGGGGAAGCCCAGACCGAGCCCCTGGAACAGAACCAGGCTCCCTCTAACCCCCTGTCCTGCCCCCCCAGGAGACACCCACCCCTACTGTTCTGTAGCCACCAGGCCCCCAGCAATACCCACCTCCAGGACCCATAGCCTCAGGGATAGGCACATGAGAACTACCCCCCCCAAAACCCCAAACCTCCACAACCCACCAACCTGACTAGGGTACCCCCTGCCCAGCCACCCAAACACCTCCCCCTATCACAAGCTCCCATTCAGTTCCCATCTCCCCACACAGACACCCTCCCCCCCACAACAGTGTTACCTCACAGAGTGTGATAAGTGGATAGAAAGTTATCACCGCCTCCTGCTGGCCAGTCACACAGGCAGAGGGAGCCCTGGGGGATGCCTCTTGAACAGGAGAATGGAAGGCCTGGAGGGCAAGAAAGGTAAGAAATGTCCATGGCCTGTCACTAGCAAATAATGGTCTCCATGGATCCACCTTAGAAGTGGCTACATCTTAGCACAGGGGGAATCAACCCCTCAAACAGACCCTTTGTCATGGGGTTTGGGATACTTCTGGACCCTGCTGCACTCAGAGTGACCTCCTCATCCCGTGCCAGCTGGAGAAAAGAAAAGAGTCCAGCCAACTCTCCCATTACGAGCTGGGAACCACTGATCCCCAAACAGGGGGAGGCCTCTGGCTTTGATGTGTATTAAAGATGTGGCTGGTCTCTTTCATCAGCAAACATTTTAACAGAGATAAAGGGGGGAAGAAATGGTTCTCAAAGGAGAGGGGAAAGATCAACACCGGGAAATTTAACCCACTGCAACCTCCAGGATGGAGAATGATTCAGGGCAACAAGTTTCCTCCAAGAAAGGAGAAGTTGCTGGGATTAAGGAACATGGGGAACAGCCCCAACATGAAAGGATTTTTAACTGACATTTGAAAATAACAGAAATGAAAGAGAAAGGCTGGAAATCTGAGAGATTTTGGCTCTATTTTTGCAAATAATAGAGAGGAAAGTGGAAAATCAAAGGGATTTTATATCAGTTTATATCAAATACGCAGTAACATCTCAGTGTTTCCCATCAATATTTGTTAAATGAATAGAGAGAAAATGGGCACCATTTGCAAACATTTTATATCCACGTTCAAGAAGCTGAGAAAGGGTGTAAATCTGAGATTTTGTTGGTATTTTATAATTAGAGAGACAGGAAAATCTCTGGGCCTATTCAATTAGAAATAGACAACTAGAGAGAAGTGGGGCAACTGTTTAGGGTATTTTATATCAACCCTTGAGATTTGCATAGGAAACGTGTCACAAACTGGAACTGAAGGTGGAAAAATCGGAATCGGGGGAGACTGGGGGGATTCAGGGGAGACGAGAGAGCTGATCATTGGGGGGGAAGGGGGGAATCTCCCCGGATTTTATAGCCCGTGTCAGACACTGAGCGAGAAAAGGGGCAGAACTAGAGAGAATTTGTATCGGGGGCGAGAGGCAAGTGGCACAAACAGGGACAGAGTCCAATTAACTCCCCCCCATCCACCACTTCACCCCCCCGGGAATTTCCTGTCTGTCCACAGACAGCTCAACCCCCCCGTGTCCCACTGACCTTCCCCCCAACTCCAGCTTCTCCCCTCCCTGCACAGGGCCCCCCCGGCCGGGCCCCGGGCTCCCCCCATCCCAGCGGCCCGGGCGGATCCTGCTGCAGCTCCACTGGGGCCGAGGCGGCTCCCAGGTTCCCCGGGGCAGAGCCACTTTCCCACGGTCGCCAGCGGGGCTCGCACGGAGCATGCGCGATTTCACCTGCTGACCCCTCCCTTCCCTGGGCTGGAGAGGGCGGGAGCGGCCCCGGGGCAGGCTGGGAGATGTAGTTCCTGACTCTCCCCGGAGCGGAAGTGACGTCGGCGGAGGAGGCGGAGCCCGGCTGCGAAGGGGCGTTGGGGGTTTTGGTTCTGCCTGGCTCGCGCGGGGCCGTTGGAGCCTCTCCCGGGGCCGGAGAAGGGTTTGTGCCGTGGGGGCTCTGGGCATGCGCAGATCGCGGCGGGAGAGCCCTTCATTAACCCCCCCGCGCCCGGCCAGGCTCTGCCCTGGGGCCCCTGCGTGGGGCCGGGCGGGGCTGGGGGGTGAGACCGGGCTGGGGGGCTGGGAAAGGAGCGGGCGGGAAATGTCTGTGCAGCCCGGACATGGCCGGGGGGGGGGGAAGAGCAGGTGACCCCCGAGGAGCGGGGAGAGAAAGGGGGGGGCTGAGATCCCCTCGGATTTACCGCTGCCCCCCCGTGGGGACCCCCCCTCTCACGCCCTGCCCCCTTTCTCCCTAGAGAGCAGCGAGCAGCACCCAGGGTGACCCCCCCTCCCCAAACCCCTGAGAAGTTCCCTGTTCCCCTCCTCCCATTGTGCCCCATTTTCTCTGCCCTTCGCCAATGGCCAGTTCAGATCTCAGGTTTGGGGTGTTTCCCCCATTTTCACCTGCAGGGATTTGTCCTTGTGTGGGTGGGAAATGGTTCCCCCGAGTGATTTCTGAACTGGGTAGAGGGTTAATGGGCAGAGGCTGGGGGGGCCCTGAAACAGGGACACCTGTGGGCTGGGCTGGGGGGCCCCTCTCTGCTGGCAACAGGGCATGGGAAGGGCCAGGAAGGGGAGGGAGGAGGAAATGCCCCCCATGGGGATGGGCCCAGCCCCAGGTTTAGACCCCACTGCCAGCCCCTCCCCACATCCAGTGACCTTCTGACTCCAGCTCCGCTCCTTTCCCCTGTGAAAAGACATCACCCAGGGCTCCCTCCTGGCCCTGTGAGTGTGAGGCAAGAAGAATCCGTCCCATCCTGTTGTTGATTCAATATCTCTTTATAATCCCCTCCAATTTCCCCTCTTTTCTCTTAAACTGTTGAATGGTGACATAAAATCTCCCCATATGTTGATGCTTGTCTCTTATATTGGCAAATATTTAGTTTGTGCCCCAATTTCTCTTCAGTTCTGAAATACTGATATCAAATTCTCGAAAATCTTCCCACTTTTCTCTCCAGGTGTGTGACTGAGATCAGGGCTCCTATTGTACTGAGCCTGGCCCTGTTCTGCCAGGCACTGAAGAGACCCCAGGTGAGATCAGACTGCACTGTTATCCAGGTAAAACTGAGACCTGCACTGAGATCACGGTCCCCCTTGTGCCAGGCAGCGCACGACTGTGACCCAAACTGCTGCCTCCATTGTTCTGGGCACTTCAGAGACCTCGACTGAGATCTGTGTCACCATTGGGCCTGGCATTGCACTGACCCTAACAAAGATCACACCCCACCACTGTACTGTGCACTGCACAGACCCTGACAGAGATCCTGCCCCCACATTTTGCCAGTTGCTGCAGGGGCCCTAAACAAAATCAAGGATCCTGTAATGCTGGGAGTTGCTGAGTTCCCAACTGATATCAGTCTTCCAGTTGTGCAGGGCTCTGCACAGACACTGACCATGATCAGGGTCCCCATTGTGACAGGTGCAGAAAACACACCAAGGGTATCTCTACCCTGCTGTTAAAACCCCCCCGCTGGCCCATGCCAGCTGACTCAGGCTCAGGCGACGGGGCTGTTTAATTGCAGTGCCGATGTCCTGGCTCGGGCTAGAGCCAGGCTGTAGGACCCTGCGAGGTGGGAGGGTGCCAGACCTTGGGCTGCAGCCCCAGCCGGAACATGGACACCACAATTAAACAGCCCTGCAGCCTGACCCGTGTGAGCCCAAGTCAGCGGGCACAAGCCAGCCGCCGGTGTCTGACTGCAGTGTTGACATGCCCACAGGGGCAGAGAGGCCTTGCCACAAAAAGCTGAAAGGCTAAATAGGCCAGTGGTAGGAGGCAACTCTCCATTTTACAGATGGGGAAACTGAAGCTCAAAGAGCTGAAGTATTTTGCTCAAGTTTGCAAGGAGAATTTGGGGCAAAACTGGGAACTGAACCCAGATTGTTTAAATTCTTACCTCTCCCCTTATCCACAAACCTAGCATGTGTGTACACAGTGTTGGTTTGGCCTGTGTTTGCCTTGCATTGGCTTCCAAGGGAGACTGTGGAATTTCCTTCACTGGAGGTTTTTAAGACCAGGTTAGAGATCCACCAGTCTGGGAATGTCTAGGAATACTTGGTTCTGCATCAGCACAGGAGGCTGGAGTAGACGCCCTCTCAAGATCCCTTCCAGGCCTGCATTGAAATAATTCTCTTTTGTGCTATGTCCTGTTCTACACTGAGCTGTTTTGCATAGTGCCTTTTGGAACTATGATGCACCATGTTGTGTTGCATAGTTTTATTATGCGTTGTTTTGCCTTAGCTTGTTTGGTGCCTGTGTTATGTTGGTTTGAGTTGAGCTATTTTGCATTGTGTACTTTTGTCCTAAGGTGTGTTAGTTTGCATTGTGTTGCTTTCTTCTCCTTAGTATTGTGTCCTTTTATGCTGTGCAATGTAGTTTTTAGTTTTGTTGTTTTTTGAATGGCCTTACATCATGTTGTTGTGGGGTTTTTCTCTGTATGTTGTTTTATACGTATATATCGCATAGCATCCTTGAAATGTAGGGCTAGATAGGCCCTCGAGATGTCATCAAGTCTAGCTCTCTCTGCTGAGGCAGGACCAAGTATATGTTGATTATCTCTGACAGAGGTTTGTCCTACCTGTTCTGAACTAGCTCAGCTCTGGTGACACACACAGAGATTTTAGTGGTGAGCAGCTGTGGAGAGAGAGGAGACCCCAGTGAGTGGGCAGCTGGGTAAAGAGACTGAAGTTGGGAGGAGAAACATTGATGTGTGCAAGGTCTGTGACAGAGCTAGAACTAGATCCCAGTTGTAGTTCCACCGTACTGCTGTTTTGGGCACTGAAGGTCTCTGCCACCCTGGTGTTTTAGGCACTGGTGCAGACCCTTAGTACAGACAGAATTTACACTAGTGCACTCTGGCACTGGTGCACCAAGTCCCTGTTTGAAGGCTTGAAGTGGTGGAGTGGGAGGGGCAATGACCTCACAGAGGCCTGGGGCTGGCTGACCAGTGCAGCTGGTAAGGGAGGGGCAGCAGTGAGTGCTGGAGGTATGAGCCAGGAGCACAGCCCCACAGGGCTGGACACTGACTTCTCCTGACCCGTGACACACACACCCAGCTGTGTGCAGGGACCGCAGCTGAGCGACCCTGCCAGGACAGCCTGTGCATCCATGGACAAACCACCTCTTCCTGTAGTCTAATACAATGGGGTGTGGGGACCTTTCCAAGCTGCGGGTGATGTGGCTCTGGCGTTAATGGGATATGTCCCTGAGCTTCTTGGTGACCTTGGGGAAGTCACAGCCTCTCTCTGTTTTCCTCCTAACCATTGTCTCCTTGGATTGTGATCTCTTTGGGGCAAGGACTGTCCCTCTCTGTCTGTGCAGTGCCCAGCAGTACTCAGTCAGGTTCTCTGCCACGTGCTGCACGATGGGGCCCTGATCTCCATCGGTGTCTGTGCAACACAAAGCACAGTTTATAGACTCACAGATCTTAAGGGCAGAAGGTAGAGGTGTATTTCAGATGAGGTCTCATCGGTGCCTTTTATAACAGTACTAACCCTTTCATTTGTCTGCTGGAAATACCTCACCTGATGTATCCTAGGACTGTATTAACCTATTTCACGGCTGCATCACATTGGCAGCTCATAATTATCCTGTGATCAACCAATACTCCCAGGTCTTTCTCCTCCTCTGTCACTTCCAATTGATAAATCCCCAGCTTATTGCAAAATTATGCACTTGGAGACTAGAATTTGTGCACTGTTCATTTTTATCCCATTTCTATTACTCCAGCTTTCAAGGTCATGCAGATTTTCTTGTATGATTTTCCTGTCCTCTTCCATATTGACAATCCCTCCCAGCTTTGTGTCCCACTCCCACTTCTTGTGCCAAGATCACTAATAAAAGTGTTGAGTAAGATTGGTCCCAAGACTGATCTGAGGAACTCCACTAGTAACTCCCTCCAGCCTGATAACTCACCGTTCTATATGACCCCCTTGTAGACTCCCCTTTAACCAATTCTTTATTGACCTTTCAGTTCTCATATTAATCCCCATCTTCTCCGATTTAACGAATAGTTTCCCATGTGGAACTGTATCAAAAACCTTACTGACATCCAGATCAGGTTTCTCTAGCATGATCTACCTTTTGTAACACCATGTTTTCTTTATTTATAGTGCTGAAGACTGGGAGGAAGTGTTAGCAATTGGCTGAGAATGGCCATGTGGAGGTAGGGGAGGGGATGGCAGACAGTGGGAAGATAGGGGGGGATGCGGTATTAGAGGTGTATTTGGGAATGTGTTTTGTAGGAGTCCATGTCTCTGCTCCCTGTGCCCGTGGTGCATTCCGTACCAAAGCAGCACGTCAGCAGAGCAGACGCACACACCGTAGCTGTGCCTGGAACACGCAGCATTCACTTCCAGACGGGCTGAGTGATTTTTAAGGGGCTGATATGCCTGGCTGGGATGGATTCACGTGGACGAGGGTCTGAGGCTCTCATAGTTTGAGATATTCCTTTGTGCATAGTCAGTTCTTTCCATTTATTGTTTTCCCCCTACCTATGCCCGATGCCACTCCCTTCTTTACTTGCTTTGGTTATTTCAGTTCCAGCTTTTAAATGGGATCTAAGATTTGCAAAGCTGAATGAAAGATAAAACAAACAGAACCATTTGAATGTTCGCCCATAGCTGGTAGAACTGTGCCTAGTGAAGGTCGGTTGTAATGACCGGGTTCCCTATAGCATTTTCTGGTGGGGCAGATAAAACAACGTCAAAGAGTCAAATGTGCGTTTTAGGGCAAAAGGGCTAAATGCATGAGAAATGAACTGACACTTAATTTCCATTTCTTAATGCCTAAAACTTTGACATTCGCTCGCACCAATTTTTTTTTAAAGCTATGCACAGCACACAGTCAAGTTAATGAATGAAAGCACACCCATTATTGACTCCTTTGTGTTGCATGAACATCTGATTAAGCACCTAATGAAAACTGTACCAATGTAAGTGAAAATGCATCAACCCAGCTTAGCTCCAGGGTGTTCAGATGTTTCTAAATTAAATACATGGCAGAATGGTTAATTGAGAAAATGCACTGAAATGCCTCTACCCAGTTCTGTTGACTTCTTCTCCCAACCCTCCTATGAGTTCTGGCCTCTTGGTCAACTGAGCTCCCAGTCCCACTTCAGCTGTGCCCTCTCCCAGCCTAACCCATTTCTACAGCAATTGCTAATCCCCCTCATCAAGGCAGGGGGCTGGCGCTGCAGCCCCTAAGGTACTTGTGTTAATCACTGTCTCTCATACCGGGGCTATTTAGATTTCAGGGAATGATTTCTCAGAATTACACACTCTGAGAGGTGGGAGAGAGGAGAGGCTCAGGGGGTTTGGTCTTAGGGCCACGTTCAACTCTGGTAGCCTCCATGTTACCTCATCCTCCACTCTCCCCCATGTGTCTCTGCTCATGTGTCAGAGTGTCACCTTCTGATCATAATGCCACTCGCCTCAGCAGAGCTCCCAGACAGGAGCTATATCAAGAGGGGCTTTGGGTACTGAGAGTGAAATACATCACAGAGAGGGAGTAATTATCCTGAAATGAAACATTCCAGTCTAGGAAGTGAAAGAATTCAAGTACTTCATTACTTAAAATTATGCTTGAAAGGATTGGATTTTTATGAATAAATTGCAGTAAATGTTGATTTCACTGTACACAGACACAGATGAAAAAATATTTACATAGGTAATATACAGAAATGCTTCTGGAGAAAGTCGAGTTTGATTTAAGGATATTTACACTATATATTTTGGGTGTGACATTGACAATTTCTCTTTGAACAGTTATATGATTTGGTTTTTGGAATCTCAGCAGTTACTGTAATTAAATTATTGCTGTCTGATGACCCCCATAACTTCCCACAGCTCTGAACATTGAAATTGTAAACATTGAAAAAGGGCTTAAAAATAAATATCGCTATCTGTTGAAATTAAAAGAAAGAAATAGACAAAATGAATTTTGGCAAACCCACTTATCAGCAATTACAATATGTTAGGGGATGGAAATTGACAACTAAGGCACCAACCTTAATTCTGCCCTGTAGTGACACCAGGCAATAGCCGTAGGGCTACGAATTAGGCATTTTAATGTATAAAGTTTCAAGTTACAAATCGGTATGATCTAAAGACACATGTGATCTTTTCCTCATTATATCACCGTCACTGGATTGTTTCTCTTATTGGTAATTCCCAGAAGTGAACAGATTAATAACATTTGATCAGTTATGAAGTGGCCATTTCAGATTTCTGGGGAGTGTCTGTTATTTTGCACTGGGGGCCAGGTCCTTGGAGAGACGGAACCTAGGTTTCATTTGAACTTCTCCATGCTCAGCAGCTTCTGGAATTTGGTTCAAAGTATTTACATGTTTCCCTGCCCTGTTCTTAAAAGTGCTGCTTTAGAAAGTGGGGAAGGGCAGGAACTGACTGCAGGATCAGTAGCTGAGTCCCTTAGATATTTGTAGCTCATCGGAAGGAGGACGGGGATTGGTGGGTGTCTGTGGATTTAATAATTAACACACAAATATCATTGTTCTTAGTGAATTTTATCTTCTAATTCCCATAACCCACTAATTATCCCTGGCTGCCCCCGGCAGTCTGGGGAGGGAGAACTAGTAAACTCCTGTGCCCAATGTGGAACCGAAGGCACAAGGATCTTTCAGTGGCTGACTTAAATGGGACAAAATTGGAGGGCCCAGACAGTTTTCATCCGAGAATATTAAAGGAACTGGCGCATGAAATTGCAAACCCGTTAGTGAGAATTTTTAATGAATCAGTAAACTCAGGGGTTGTACCGTACGACTGGAGAATTGCTAACGTAGTTCCTATCTTTAAGAAAGGGAGAAAGAGTGATCCAAGTAACTATAGGCCTGTTAGTTTGACATCTGTAGTATGTAAGGTCTTGGAAAAAAATCTGAAGGAGAAAGTAGTTAAGGACATTGAGGTCAATGGTAATTGGGACAAAGTACAACATGGTTTTACTAAAGGTAGGTCGTGCCAAACCAACCTGATCTCCTTCTTTGAGAAGGTGACAGACTATTTAGACAAAGGAAATGTGGTAGACCTAATTTACCTTGATTTCAGTAAGGCATTTGACACGGTTCCACATGTGGAATTCTTAGTCAAATTGGAAAAGATGGGGATCAATATGAGAATTGAAACGTGGATAAGGAACTGGTTAAAGGGGAGACTACAACGGGTCGTACTGAAGGGTGAACTGTCAGGCTGGAAGGAAGTTACTAGTGGAGTTCCTCAAGGATCAGTTCTGGGACCAATCTTATTTAACCTTTTTATTACCGACCTTGGCACAAAAAGTGGGAATGTGCTAATAAAGTTCACAGATGACACAAAGCTGGGAGATATTGCTAACATGGAGAAGGACCGGGATATACCGGAAGATCTGGATGAGCTTGTAAACTGGAGTAATAGTAATAGGATGAAATTTAATAGTGAAAAGTGCAAGGTCATGCACTTAGGGATTAATAATAAGAACTTTAGATATAGAATGGGGACACATCAGTTGGAAGCAGCTGAGGAGGAGAAGGCCCTTGGGGTATTGGTAGATCACAGGATGACTATGAGCTGTCAATGTGATATGGCCGTTAAAAAAGCTAATGCGGTTTTAGGATCTATCAGGCGAGGTATTTCCAGCAAAGATAAGGAGGTGTTAGTACCATTACATAAGGCGCTGGTGAGACCCCACCTGGAATACTGTGTGCAGTTCTGGTCTCCCATGTTTAAGAAGGATGAATTCAAACTGGAACAGGTTCAGAGACGGGCTACTAGGATGATCTGAGGAATGGAAAACCTGTCATATGAAAGGAGACTCAAAGAGCTTGGCTTGTTTAGTCTAGCCAAAAGAAGGCTGAGGGGGAATATGCTTGCTCTTTATAAATATATCAGAGGGATTAATATTAGGGAGGGAGAGGAATTATTTAAGCTTAGTACCAATGTAGACACAAGAACGAATGGGTATTAACTGGACACTAGACAGTTTAGACTTGAAATTAGACGAAGGTTTCTAACCATTAGAGGAGTGAAGTTCTGGAACAGCCTTCCAAGGGAAGTAGTTGGGGACAAAAGACATATCTGGCCTTAAGATTAAGCTTGAGAAGTTTATGGAAGGGATGGTATGATGGGAGAGCCTAATTTTGGCAATTGATCTTTGATTATCGCCAGTTAAGTATGCCCATTGGTCGGTGATGGAATGTTGGATGGGATGGGATCTGAGTTACTGCAGAGAATTCTTTCCTGAGTGCTGGCTGGTGAGTCTTGCCCACATGCTCAGGGTTTAGCTGATCGCCATATTTGGGGTCAGGAAGGAATTTTCCTCCAGGGCAGATTGGCAGAGGCCCTGGAGGTTTTTCGCCTTCCCCTGCAGTGTGAGGCATGGGTCACTTGCTGGTGGATTCTCTGCAGCTTGAGGTCTTCAAACCACAATTTGAAGACTTCAGTAACTCAGGCAGAGGTTAGGGGTTTGTTATAGAAGTGGATGGGTAGAGTTCTGTGGCCTGCTTTGTGCAGGGGGTCAGACTAGCTGATCATTGAAATTGTAAACATTGAAAAAGGACTTAAAAATAAATATCGCTCCCCCCATAGATTCTGACCCTAGAATCTATGAATCAAAGTCACCCAGAGTGAAATTCACTTCACTGGATAAGGCCCTAGTTGCTGAGCTCTGTAGAGGGGTGGGGAGGTGAATTCCATCCCCCATTCTTGAGCATGGACCCCCCTCCAATTCTCACCCTGATCTCAGACACTACCCCAACCTTCCCCTGCAGTGATGGACCCACTAACGGGAGTGAAAGCCTGTGTGCATTAATGACAGCAGCAGCTCTGGGATTCAACACATAGGGAGAAGAGATGGGAGTGAGCAGATTATGTTTGTGCCAGGTGTGAGTTACTCATGTGGGAATTCTGCACCACTGCGTATGCACAGAATTCACATCCAGCACAGAATTTCTTTTTTTGGCTTGAAGAAGATACATTCTGCCTGAGAAGTGCTGCAGTTCTGCCTTGCACCCACCAGAGGCCCCTGTGGCACTAGAACAGGCAGCAGCCAGCTGGGTTCATCTTGGTGGTAATTTGTTGCCCTGAGCTACACCCCAAATGGGAAGAGAGTTAGTGGCTGGAACTGGGGAGAGTCCTGAGACACGGCTGCCTCTGGGGATGGAGACAGGGTGTTTATTCTCTACTCACAAGAGGGTGTGCAAAGGGCACAAGAGGAGCAAGTATCCCCTATGGAGACTGCCCAGCCCCAAGTTATCCAGTCCTGATCTCCCCTCAGACCTCTGCCCTCCACCCCCACTTCTGGGATCCCCTCCCCATACTGTCAAAATGCCCTGCTTCTAGGATCCTTCCCCCTTGCTCTTCCTCCCTTCTGAGCAAAAGTTCTGCACTATTCCCACACTGGGAATTGAACCCCAGGCCACCTGGGTGAAAACCAGGAATCCAGATCACTAGACCACCTGGGACTGGGATTGTGCTGTTGGTCTACTAAGCCAGCCCCTCATGAGAGCAGCAGCGCCACCCAGCAGGGACTGCACACAGGGCTGCATTAACCCTTCAGGTACCAAGGTTTTCCCTCTGTCCATTCCAAGCACCTGTGATCAGGAAAGAGACATCAGGGCTCCCAGGTGCTGCACAGACCATGACTGAGATAGGGACCCCATATTGCACTAGGTGCTGTACAATCCCTGGCCAACACTGGGACACCCAGGGGGTTCCCATCAATTTCCCTGAGCATCTGCTACCCAACTTCTTCTGACTCCCTCTGGCTCACCCCCCCCCCGCAAAAAACCCACCTTTCCAAACAGTCCTCCTTTCCCTGCCCCCTAATTTTGCTTGCACACCCTGGGACCATCTCCTCTCTTCCTCCCTCCCCTCCCCCCTGAGGTGAGCAGAGATGGAGGCAACTTCAGCCACTGGAGACAACCCCAGCGAGCGCTGCAGCCCGCCCCGGGGAGTGTGTGCAAACCCAGGAAGGGACCAGCTGGGAGTAGGGGGTGCTTGGAAGAAGAAGGCAGGAGAACAAAGCCTAGAGCCCGGGTGCGGGGCAGCTCCGGGGGGCGGGGCTCTGGCACAGCCCAGGGGCGGGGCAGCTCATGGGGGTGGGGCTTTGGCACAAAGTTGGGGCAGGGCAGCTCTTGGGGGCGGTGCTCTGGCTCAGCTCAGGGGCGGGGCAGCTCCTGGGGGCGGGGCTCTGGCTCAACTCGGGGGTGGGGCTCTGGGGCATTGTGACGCGGAGCCCGGGCTGAGCAGCTGCTCCCTGGTTCTCCACGTGCTGCCAGCAGCGCTGGAGCTGCCCGAGCCGGAGTGGAGCCGCTGTTCTCAGCGGCAGCCAGGATCTGCCCCCAGCCCTGCCCAGGTGGGGACGGAGACTGAGCCCCGGGGGTTCCCCTTGGTGTGACTGGCGGGGGCGAGAGGGGAGGGGAGAAGCTGGAGCTGCAGGCGGGGGAAAGGTGGGGGGTTGGATAGTCTCTGTGCAGCCAGGAAAGTCCAGGGGGAGAGTGTGTGTGTGTGTGTGTGTCCCGGGCACAGGCGTGCGCATGAGGTGAGCCCTGGCACCCCAATCCCCTGAGCTTCGACTGGGGAGGCTGTTCCTCCCCATCCCTTGGAATGACCCACTGTCGGCAACTTGTGGTGCCTCCTCCGCTGAGCTTTTCCCTGGGGGCAGCCTGCGCGCAGCTGTGATCAGCTGTTTGCTGGGCAGGCTCCACTTAGCTGCTCCCCCCTCCCTGTTCCTGTGGTGACTGAGTGAGTCCCCCCCGTGAACAGCCTCAGGGGTCGGGGTGGGTGGGGGTGTGGGGCCAGCAGCAGCACAGCCCGCCCCTCTCCCTCGCTGCCTCGCACCTCGGGCTGATGGCTCTACCATGGCCTCCGCGTGAATCACTGCTCCCTGCCCACCAGGCTTGGCTCCAGCCACAGCAGCATCGAGTGCCCCAGGGAGCCCAGCTAGGCTGGGGCTGGGGGCAGTGGTAGGTTTGGGGGGAGGAGAAGCTCCAGATACCAGTGCGGGGGAGGGGAGAGGAGCGGAGCTGAAGTGGGGGAGGAGAAGCCCTGGACTGGGCTGGGGCCACGATGCGGGGGGGGGGGGGAGAGAAGCCCGGGGCCCCTGCAGGAGCTGCAATAGGAGGGAGGGAGGGGGAGAAGCGCCAAGCTGGGGCAGGGGAGGAGAAGCCATGCTGGGTTGGGAGGTCGGGGGAGAAGCCTAGATCCCAGCAGGAGCTGCAATGGGGAGGGGGAGAAGCGCCAAGCTGGGACAGGGGAGGAGAAGCCATGCAGGGTTGGGAGGTGGGGGGCAGAAGCCCAGACCCCAGCAGGAGCTGCACTGGGGGGGATGGAGGGGTAGAGAAGCCACCCTGGGGCAGGGAGGAGAAGCCCTGGACCCTGGCAGAAGATATGGGGCTGAAGTCCCCAGCTCGGGAGCCCCTGCCACCTTAGTGGCAGAAGTTGCAGGGCTGAAGCCCTGACCTCACTCTGTGTGCAGCTGCCCAGAGCCCCTCTCGCTGCCATCCCCCCTGTGGAGCTGGCTCCCACTCTCCGGCTTTGGAGAAATTCAGCCCAAATCTCCCCATGTTGGGATCTCCATTTCCCCCACCGTCACCCAGCCATGAATGGATTTAGCCCAGGAGGCAGGATCAGCATTGGCCCCATTTGGCAGGTGGGCTCTAGGGCACAAAGAGGTGCAGTGACTTTCCCAAGGCTAAGCAGGGAGTCTGTGGCAGAGCAGAGACTCAAACCCAGAACACCTGAGCCTGAGTCCTGTGCCTTAACCACAAGGCAACCTTCCCACCGAAGGAGAGGGAACCTCCTCTGCCACTTTGAGTGTGTGGGTGGGAGCAGCCACTAGACAGAGCTGCTAGGAGGTGGGGAGGGGGGTTTGGATAGTTGGGGGGGTGATTATCAGGTAGAGGTGGTCTCTGGAGGGGGTGGTCATGGGACAAGGAGCAGGGGGGTTGGATGGGTTGAGGGCTCTGGGGGTGCCTGTCGGGAGGTGGAGCGGGGTTGGGGCAGGCATGGAGCAGAGGGAGTTGGATGGGTTGGGAGTTCTGGGGGTCCTGTCGGGGTGGGGAGCGGTTGGATAGGAGTGGGAGTCCCGGGGCTCTGTCTGGGGGTGGGGGTGTGGATAAGGGTCAGGGGGACAGGTAGGGGGTAGGGTCCTAGGAAGGCAGTTACAGTGGGGGGCTTTCATGAGGGGGAAGTCAGGGGACAAGGAGCCGGGAGGCTTAGATAGGGGGATGGGTCCTGGAGGGCAGTTAGGGGCAGGGTCCCAGGAGGGGGCAGTCATGGGACAAAGAGCAGGGGCAGTTCCAAGGGGGGCAGCCAGGGGGCAGGAAGTGGCAGCCAGTGGATGGGGTGGGGCTCCCTGGGTGCACACGCTAATGAAATGTGCTGCGCACGCCTGTGGTCACAGGGGTGAGCTACTTGCATCCTTTTCCTTTTTGTGCCATTTCTTTCCTTCTCAAAACCTGATAACAATTCTCTCTAGTTCTTCCCCTTCTCTCCCCTCCTTACATGTGGCTAGAAAATCCAAGGAGATTCCCTCGTTTTCCCTAAAATTGACTCTCTAGTCTCTTATTTTGCCCTATTTTTCTCTGTAATTGTCCAATTGCCATTTCAGTTCTGCTCAGCTTTGGGATGTGAACCCAGCCCGTTTTTTCTGCAGCAATTTGTCCTTGTTTAGGTGGGAATTTGCTGTCCTGTGTCAGTCCCCCAATGTGGGTGGTGGCTAGTAGGTGCTGGTTGAGGGAGCCCACAGACATGGCTGCCTCTGGGGAGGAGATGGGGTGGCCGATCTCTGCCAGAAACCAGACATGGCTGAACAGAGAGAAAGGGAGGAGCCAGTGTCCCTATGGAGCCTGCCCAGCCCCTTTGCTTCTGCTCCTTTCTAGCATTTTGTTCAGAGACTTTATTACTGGGGAGGCTGCAAAATCTCCCTGTGGGCTTAGCCTGGCAGGAGGGGCAGGTCTCCCCTGCAGTAAAGAGATGGAGCATGTTCCCAGCATGGCAGAATCTAGGCTGTGTCTGTGCAGGGAAAGATCCTGGGGGAATCGTGATGTGACACGAACTAAAGCCTGTTCTGAAACCTCCACAGTTGCCCTTCTCGCCCTGCCAGGCTGCAGGATGTCGTCCATGTTTCGCTCCAGCTCATCCCAACCTCCCATGGGACAGGGAATGGAAACGGCTGCAGAGGAGCCTGCTCAGGTAGGGATTATCGGTGGAGGGGGCTGGTGGGTTCCTGCTAGAGGGGAGGGACACCAAATACTCAGGAGGTGGGAAGTTTGGGCAGTCTGGATTGGAGGTTGGAGTTTGTCAAAAAATTCCCAGGGTGGAGAATGGGGGGAGGCCAGGGTGTGGCAAACCTCTTGGGACTGGTTTAATATGCGGCTTCCATTCTAGGAACAGACCCATGAGGTTAGAGGGTGGAAGTGCTCTAATTTGTGGGATAGGAAACACCCCCCGCTAGGTGGGGCTAGGAAAATGGACCAGACTCCCAGCGCTGGAGCCCGACCTGATTAACCAGAAGCTGCTGTGAGATGTGAGGGGGCACCCACCAGTGAGGCTTTTTCTTTCTGAAGCCCCCAACATGCTATAAAAACTCCACTGCCCTGCATGTGCCTGGTTCTCTGCATTTAAAAGCCAGGGCTGGCATTAGGGGTGGCAACCAGGGCAATTGCCTGGGGCCCCATGTGACAGGCCCCCCGCAAAGCTAATTGTTCAAGCTTTGGCTTCAGCCCTTGGTGGCAGGGCTGATGGCCCCAGGCTTCGGCCCCAGGCAGTGAGGTTTGGGCTTTCTGCCCTGGGCCCAAGCGAGTCTAACACAGGCCCTGCTTGGAGGACCCCCTGAAACCTGCTTGCAGCCCTGCAGTGGTCCAGGGACCCCTAGTTGAGAACCACGGCCTTAGGGGATGTGCCCCTGCCCCATACCCAGCTCCAGGGCTGGCCTTAGAGAAAATGGCGCCCTGGGTGAACTTGTATTTTGGTACCCCCATCCCTCCTGGCCCTCACAGGCTCCCCACCATCATGTCCAGACCCCGATGCCTCCCTCTAGTGCTTAATCTGTATTGAAAGAGCCGCCAGAGCTCAGCCCTGGCACAAATTCAGCACTGGCAGGGCGGCCTCCCAGCGGCGACTGCTGACCGAGCACCCAGCTCTGAAGGCAGTGCCACCGCCAGCAGCAGCGCAGAAGTGAGGGTGTCCTGGTGTGTGGTGTATTGTGCAGCCTTTTATTTTATGTAAAGTGCAGTTTGTAATGTGGCATTGCACCGCCGTGGGGTCGGCTCTGGTGGCGACAGTGTCAAGCTTAACAGAGTGAAAGTCGCCTCTGCTACTTGCTTCAGATGTACAGTCTCTAGGAGCACACACAGAGCAAGGGTAGTGACCACACAGACATTCACAAGCACAAGGTCTGGTCGGTTTTACAAGTTTTATTGAAGTTACAGTTAAGGCTAGGAATACCCAAGAATATAGACCAGGGGTCAGCAACCTTACAGAAGCAGTGTGCCGAGTCTTCATTTATTCACTCTCATTTAAGGTTTCACGTGCCGGTCATACATTTTAATGTTTTTTAGAAGGTTTCTCTCTATAAGTCTATATGTTATATAACTAAACTGGTGTTGTATTGTAAAATAAACAAGGTTTTCAAAATATTTAAGAAGCTTCTTTTAAAATGAAATTAAAATGTTGATCTTACGCTGCAGGCCCACTCAGCCCGCTGCTGGTCTGAGGTTCTGTTCACCTAGGCCGGCAGCGGGCTGAGCGGGGCCTGCGGCCGGGACCCCGGCTGGCAAGGGTCCGTCAGCCAGAACCCGAGACCAGCAGCGGGCTGTGCGGGGCTGGCGGCCAAGACCCAGAGGGCTGGGGGCAGAGGGCTGGAGTCAGGGCTGGGAGTTGGGTATGTGAGGGGGCGTAGTTGTCAGGACAGAGGGGGCGCTGGATATGGTTGAGGGTGCCAGAGTCAGGGCTAGGGTTGCGGGTTGAGGGGGTGAGGGGATGAAGGAGTCAAGCAGAGGGCTGGGTATGTATGAGGAAGATACAGGGCTCAGGGCAGAGGGCATGGGGGGGTCAGGACTCAGGGGCGAGTGCTGGGTGACTGACCCCCTAACAACTCTCAACCCCGCTGCTCCTTGTCCCCTGAGTATCCCTTCCTGGGACCCCACCCCCTATCTAAGCCTCCCTGTTCCTTGTCCCCAGACTGGACTCTACCTCCTACCTGTCCCCGACTGCCCCAACTCTTATCCACAGCCCTGTCCCCAGCCAGACCCCCAGGACTCCCATGCCTATCTAACCACTCCCTGCCCCCTGACAGGACCCCCAGAACTCCCAATCCATCCAGCCCCCCCAACGCCCTGCCTGCCCCAACCCCTTTCCACACCCCTGCCTCCTGACAGGACCCCCAGAACTCCCAACTCATACAACTCCCCCACTCCTTGTCCCCCTGACCACCCCCTTCAGAGACCCCCCCACCCTAACTTCCCCCTCAGGATCCTCCTTGCTCCCAGTCCCCCGACCCCTATCCACCCCCTGCTCCCTCACAAACCCTGGGACTCCCATGCCCCATCCAACCCTCCAACCTCTAACCCCCCCCGTCCAACCCACCCTGCCGCCTGTCCCCTAACTGCCCCGACCCCTTATCCAACCCCCTCAGGTCCTGGCCCCTTACCATGAGGCTCCACACAGAGCTAGATACGCTGCTCCGTGGGAGCACACAGCCCCACCCCTCTGGTTGAGCGGGGAGCACGTCTGCCCCCCTGCGGAGCCAAACGCTGCCCTCGGGAGCGCGCAGCCCCAACCCCCAGAGCGCTGCGCGCGGCGGCAGGGCTCCAGGGGAGGGGAGAATGCGGGGCAGGGGCAGGCAGCTTGCTGCGCTCGGCCCCAGAGCGCGGACCCTGTGGCTTGCCGTGCCGGGAGAGTGGGGCATTTGCCCACCCCATGCGCACGGCTATGCTTCTGCTCCCTGCCTCTGCGGGGGAAGTGGAGGCAGAGGAGAGCGCGCTGGGCTGGGCAGGATTTTTAGTGGCATGCTGGAGTCCTGGCAGGCTCCAGTGTGCCATTAAAAATTGGCTCGCGTGCTGTCTTTGGCACGCGTGCCATAGGTTGCCGACCCTTGATATAGACATTCTATAAAGACCTGTGCAAAAGTTACAACTCTACTTCTACTCACATCCTGAACAATAGTATTAGGGTCTGATGTGTCTCTCCTGGAATGATCATCAGTGGAGGGATGGTTCTGTAGGGAGCTCAATTTTCCTGCTCTGGGCATCCCCTTTTTATAATGTGATTCTGATTATACCTCATTAGCATTGACGCACCATCTGTATCCTGTGGTTAAAGGCACCTCTGTTTCCAAATGAGCCTTACAGAATTTTTTTATTTAAAATTAATCTTCTGGCTAATTGTTCACCCTGTTACCACTTGGTAGCTCTTCTCCCATCATCTTAGGGCATCGGGTTACTCGGCCATTTACTTCTGTCAACATTTCTTAGCTCCAAGGCCTAAAATAGCGAAGCTAAAATCTTGCAGGTCTCAGCCTACAGGGCTTGTGTTTCAACCCTATTTATCTAGATACCGAGTACATGATTATTCATGCTACCTACCGATCGTTCGATTCCCTATTTAGCATACAGTGATTCTATATGACATAAGGTGTTAGTTATTTATAACACCACACAGTAAATGAACGGTAAACTAAAATCCCTGGCTGCCGTTCCCACCCTTACTCCTACACTGCTGCTGTGGCTTGTGCCCGGCGCTCTGCCTGCAGCTCACGACGGGCTTTGTGCTCTCACACGGGGGCTGCATCTTGCTGGAGCCCCAGATACCCTGCAGCTCTGTGGCTGCTCCTGGCTCACCAGGGGCCATTTCAGATTTTGTGGAGAGGGGCAACTTTAATTGTGATCTCAGGGGCTACTGAGGCACCTGAAAACTGTAGGGTTTTTTACAGAAAATAACAGAAATTCACTGATGAGCACTATATCTCATTGTTATGTAAAGAAAGATAAATATATAAATTCATAGATTCTAGGGTCAGAAGGGATCAATGTGATCATCTAGTCCGACCCCCTGCACAAAGCAGGCCACAGAACCCTACCCATCCACTTCTATAACAAACCCCTAACCTGTGCCTGAGTTATTGAAGTCTTCAACTTGTGGTTTGAAGACCTCAAGCTGCAGAGAATCCACCAGCAAGTGGCCCATGCCTCACACTGCAGGGGAAGGCGAAAAACCTCCAGGGCCTCTGCCAATCTGCCCTGGAGGAAAATTCCTTCCCGACCCCAAATATGGCGATCAGCTAAACCCTGAGCATGTGGGCAAGACTCACCAGCCAGCACTCAGGAAAGAATTCTCTGCAGTAACTCAGATCCCATCCCATCCAACATCCCATCACCAACCACTGGGCATACTTATCTGGCGATAATCAAAGATCAGTTGCCAAAATTAGGCTCTCCCATCATACCAATCCTTCTATAAACTTCTCAAGCTTAATCTTAAGGCCAGATATGTCTTTTGCCCCCACTACTCCCGTTGGAAGGCTGTTCCAGAACTTCACTCCTCTAATGGTTAGAAACCTTCGTCTGATTTCAAGTCTAAACTTTCTAGTGTCCAGTTTATACCCATTCGTTTTTGTGTCTACATTGGTACTAAGCTTAAATAATTCCTCTCCCTCCCTAATATTAATCCCTCTGATATATTTATAAAGAGCAAGCATATCCCCCCTCAGCCTTCTTTTGGCTAGACTAAACAAGCCAAGCTCTTTGAGTCTCCTTTCATATGACAGGTTTTCCATTCCTCGGATCATCCTAGTAGCCCGTCTCTGAACCTGTTCCAGTTTGAATTCATCCTTAAACACGGGAGACCAGAGCTGCACACAGTATTCCAGGTGGGGTCTCACCAGCGCCTTATATAACGGTACTAACACCTCCTTATCTTTCCTGGAAATACCTCGCCTAATGCATCCTAAAACCGCATTAGCTTTTTTAACGGCCATATTACGTTGACAGCTCATAGTCATCCTGTGATCTACCAATACTCCAAGGTCCTTTTCCTCCTCAGTTGCTTCCAACTGATGCATCCCCATTCTATATCTAAAGTTCTTATTATTAATCCCTAAGTGCATGACCTTGCACTTTTCACTATTAAATTTCATCTTATTACTATTACTCCAGTTTACTAGGTCGTCCAGATCTTCCGGTATGATATCCCAGTCCTTCTCCGTGTTAGCAATACCCCCCAGCTTCGTGTCATCTGTGAACTTTATTAGCACATTCCCGCTTTTTGTGCCAAGGTCGGTAATAAAAAGGTTAAATAAGATTGGTCCCAGAACCGATCCTTGAGGAACTCCACTAGTAACCTCCTTCCAGCCTGACAGTTCACCCTTCAGTACGACCCGTTGTAGTCTCCCCCTTAACCAGTTCCGTATCCACTTTTCAATTCTCATATTGATCCCCATCTTTTCCAATTTGACTAATAATTCCACATGTGGAACCGTGTCAAATGCCTTACTGAAAACTAGGTAAATTAGGTCTACCACATTTCCTTTGTCTAAATAGTCTGTCACCTTCTCAAAGAAGGTGATCAGGTTGGTTTGGCATGATCTACCTTTAGTAAAACCATGTTGTACTTTGTCCCAATTACCATTGACCTCAATGTCCTTAACTACTTTCTCCTTCAGATTTTTTTCCAAGACCTTCCTTACTACAGATGTCAAACTAACAGGCCTATAGTTACTCGGATCACTCTTTCTCCCTTTCTTAAAGATAGGAACTGCGTTAGCAATTCTCCAGTCGTACGGTACAACCCCTGAGTTTACTGATTCATTAAAAATTCTCGCTAATGGGCTTGCAATTTTATGCGCCAGTGCCTTTAATATTCTCCAATGAAGATTGTCCGGGCCCTCCGATTTTATCCCATTAAGCTGTTCAAGTATGGCTTCTACCTCAGATGTGGTAATATCCACCTCCATATCCTCATTCCCGTTAGTCATCCTTCCATTACCACTAAGCTCCCCATTAGCCTTATTAAAGACTGAGGCAAAGTACTTATATTATATTATCATATCATATCATATCATATCATATCATATCATATTGGGCCATGCCTAGGTTATCCTTAACCTCCTTTCCATCCTCAGTGTGTAGCGGTCCTACTACTTCTTTCTTTCTTTTCTTCTTATTTATATGGCTATAGAACCTTTTACTATTGATTTTAATTCCCTTTGCAAGGTTCAACTCTACTTGGCTTTTAGCCTTTCTCACTTTATCCCTACATGTTCTGACCTCGCTAAGATAGCTATCCTTGCTAATCCCACCCTTCTTCCACTCCTTGTAGGCTTTCTGCTTTTTCTTAATCACCTGTCTGAGATGCTTGCTCATCCAGCTTGGTCTACAACTCCTGCCTATGTTTTTTTTTTCCCCTTTCTTGGGATGCAGGCTTCCGATAGTTTCTGCAGCTGAGACTTAAAGTAATTCCAGGCCTCTTCTGCATTTAGATCCACAAGTTCTTCAGTCCAATCCACTTCCCTAACTAATTTCCTTAATTCTTTAAAGTTAGCCCTTTTGAAATAAAAAACCCTAGTCCCAGATCTATTTTTGTTTATCCTTCCATCTAGTTTGAACTGAATTAGCTCATGATCACTCGAACCAAGGTTGTCCCCTGCAACCGTTTCTGCTATGAGGTCCTCACTGCTCACCAAAACCAAATCTAAAATGGCATCCCCTCTTGTCGGTTCTTCAACTACTTAGTGAAGGAATCCATCAGCTATCACATCCAGAAAAATCTGATCCCTACTATTCTTGCTAGCACTTGTACTCCAGTCTATATCTGGGAAGTTAAAGTCTCCCATGATCACACACTTCCCATTAGTGTTTACTTCCTTAAGAACATTAAAGAGGTCTCTATCCATATCCAAATCAAATCCCGGCCGTCTGTAGCACACCCCAAGCACTATCTCAGGGGAGGCTCTAGTAGCTTTCTTTCCCAGTGTGATTTTTGCCCAGACAGACTCTGTCTTGTTCATTCCATCACTTCTTATTTCTTTACAGTTAACCTCCTGCTTGATGTACAATGCTACTCCACCACCTTTGCCTTTACTTCTGTCTTTCCTAAACAGCACATAACCTTCAATACCCGTACTCCAGTCATGACTACTATTCCACCATGTTTCTGTTATCCCTATAATATCCGGTTTCACTTCCTGCACCAGTAAATCTAGTTCCTCCATTTTGTTCCCTAGGCTCCTCCTATTAGTGTACAGACATCTTAATTTCTGCCGTTTGGCTTCACTCACATTCTGTACCCTGTTAGGCACGGACATTCTACCACCACCATCACCTGTTAGTCTGTTACTACACTACCCTTCCTCCTTATGCCAATTCTTCTGTACATGGCTGTATCCCCTCTTACTTTGTTTACTTCCCTCTCAAGGTTAAATATACTGACTCCAATTACAGCCACGTAGTAAATTTAGAACAATCAGGAGATAATACAGCAAGATATTCCTATCCCAAGCTTTGAGGTATCAGTTCTGGAGCTTTAATGCAGGTATCAGAAACACAACTTTGATACTTTGCACCCTCTCTTTAGCAGAGATAAATAAATATAGAGAAAGGAAGCAGATTTTACTGAACAGACACACTCTGTGTTAGTGCCATTATCTCCTCTATTTTAGTCAATTGTTTTTCACTCCACTGAAAACATATTTACTTAATTTACATACGTGATTAAGGTTTTTTCTCTTTTTATTAAGAACGGGAATTTATTTTCTAGTTATTTTGGCATTTATGTTTACTGATCACAATCATGTGTGTGGCTCACTAACATTTGACTCCATCTTTGCTATTAGTATCGTACTTGGAGCTGCATTTATTTTCATAGGAATTTTAAGTTACTTTCCAGATATAACTGTACCATGAAGTTCGGGGGAGACAGTTCTCTGCACCTCCCCCACTTCCTGCCATTCACTCTGACTCTCAGCCAGCCAGTAAAACAGAAGGTTTATTAGATGACAGGAACACAGTCCAAACCAGAGCTTGTAGGTACAGACAACAGGACCCCTTGGTCAGGTCCATCTTGGGGTGGGGGGTAAGGAGCCAGACTCAGTTCCCCAGCCAGCTCTAAACTGAAAAATTCCCTCCAGCCGTCTCCTCCAGCCACACTCCCCGGCTCCTCCTCCAGCGTTTGTCCAGTTTCCAGGACAGAAGGTGTCATGTGGCCTCATCCCCCCCTTGGGCTCAGGTTACATGCTCAGCTATTGTCCCTCAAGTGAAGTCACACCCTGATATCCCATCCGCAATGCAGACAGTCCCAGTAAAACTCCCCCGCAACATCCCCAGGTCAATCCTCCCCACTCCCTGCTTCATCACAGACTAAAAATACAATCTGAAGATAAGTGATCTTCATCTGCACAGTGTCTGAAGTTTTGAGTTTAGCTAATTTTTTTCAATCAAGCCCTGCTAAGGTAACTACAAGCAGAATGTACAGTCTGTTGTTTGCTAATAGCAATTTAAATAATGAATGACAAAGCACAATACTGTAATAACAGTAATAATGATAATTACGCCAGCCAGGAGAGGTGAGGCATTTTAGAACTCATTACTCAAAGAACTGAATTTAAGCATAAGACAGAAATAAAATAATGAAATGCACAGACCAGTTAAAAAGCTAAACTAACAGCACTGTCATCCTGATCAAATGTGAAAGAATAAAATTACAGAGACTATACGTACTTTGCACATTTTGACAGGAAGTAAAAAGAAGTAATAACAGTAATTGAAGTGCCTGTTGTGGGGTGTGTATGTGTGTGTTGGGGGAGTGTGAGACACAGCCCGCTGTCATTTTCAGCACAGCGGCACTCACTAGTCCGAAGGCTCGTTCACACTGCAGCAGGGGCCAGCAGCTCCCACTCCTGACCCAGAAGCAGCAGCACAGAATCTTGTTCCCCCAGCTCAGCTCAGCAGAGACTGGGCGCAGAAGCAAGAAGGTGGGGCCACCCCGACATCAGCAACCCCCCCTGCGCAGCACACAGGAGGCTCCTGGGAGCAGCTTGGCAGGGGCAGCTCTAAGTGGCGGGAGGGGACAAGGCTGCAGGAACAGTTGTAGGGCAGACAGCTGAAGAGAAGTGGGGGGAGGAGAGACAGGACACCCCTGCTGGAGGAACCCCCTCAGCAAGGCCCCCCTGGACTGTCATGTAGTCTGCCCCCCACTAAGTCTGGCCCTGTCCAGCTCTTCACAATGAGAACAGCATTGGGCTCCCTGCCAGCAAGCTCACCCTGCTAGGGCCTCCATCTCCTGTATCCGTCTGTGGCTAGTGGGGTGATGGATCTGCTGGGAGAGACAAGGGGCTCTCGCTTCGTCCCATCACCCTGGTGTTTCCTGGCTGCTCTGAGCAGGGTGGGGGTGGGACTTCTGACTGTGAGCCACCCAGAGCTTCCATTTGATTGGCTCCTCTCCCCCATGAGTGTCGGGCAGCAGGTCCTGAGTGTTGGACTTTTGCTCTTTCAGGGGCCGGTGACCTTGGAGGAGGTGGCTGTGTATTTCACCAGAGAAGAGGGGGCTCTGCTGGACCCCACTCAGAGAGCCCTCTACAGGGATGTCATGCAGGAGAAGTATGAGAATGTGACTTCGCTGGGTAAGGAGTCCTGTCCCCTGGGTTATTAGAAGTTGTGGGGTCTCTGAAGAACTTGAGCAGTAATAACTTTATACCTTTATTCATCATCCAAGTTTTCACAAGTTTCCTTGCCCCCCTTTTTTTGCCTTCTCTCCCACCCACTAGAATATTTTTTAGACATTTGTCATCAGTCATTTTGAAATTGCATTTAGTGTATCCCTATTGGCTACATTAATAACTACATTAATAACTGTTTTTTAAAATTAATAAAATTATAAATAAATAAAAAAATAAATAAAAATGTTTTAAAAATTATTATAAATTAAATCTTTTAAAGAGGAAAATATGCTGCCTGAAGAATTCTGAACTGAGTAAATAGGTGTGTGACTGACGCATGGCTTGTGTGACAGTCAGATGAGCTCCTCTTTCGATAGAAGTGATTATAATGTGCCGTTCAAGAGCCCAACGGTGAAAGGAGACCAGAGCCGTGGGAGAGGAGGAGAGGAAGGGGAGAGTAGCTAATTCTGGGGTGCCAGGACATGGGGAGGGTGTGTGCAGGGTTAGAGCTAAGAAGGAGGTGGTAAGAGACGAAGAGGGAACACAAGAAGCTCCCAAGGTGGCGGGAGGTGGGGCCGGCTGAGAGTAATGAGACGAAGAGGAGGGGAGTGTGGAGGAGGGGCACCCAGGAAGTGGGCTGGGTGGGTCAGTGGGAGGGAGGAGAGGTTTGAAGATCTAGAGCTGTGGGGGATCCCAGACCTTTAACCCCGAATCCCTACTCAAACTTTGTTGCTTGAGAGCCTGCACTCCAGTTTTCTTTCTGTTCAGTTTCACTTCATTATACGTTTCCGCCCCGAAATACTATTTTAACTCCTCACCACCTTCTCCCACTCATTACCTCCCTCCCCATGTAACCTCCCCATCTCTGTGCACAGCGACCCCGGCCACCGATCCTGAGTCCTTGCTGCATTCCTCCCTCCTATAGCACTGCCACTACCCAGGCGCAAATGTTGATGGTATCACAGGGTGCTAGTGTAGCCTGTACAATTTTTACACCTATAAGATTACATGTTGGGGTACAACTTACCCTTGTACATGGCTTCTCAAAGTTAACTGAGAAGATGGAATTTGGTGAAATACACAGAAACTTGATTTCATACAGACAGTTATAATTGAAATCATAGGCAAGGATCAATACACGTAACTATTAGACTAAGATCAGTACAGTAAAGAGGGTCTTGCACTGTGCATACTTTCAAGTTATAAACACCGTTGGAAACAAAGATCGAGGGGCAAGGGAGGCCCCAGAAGGGAGGCCCTGCTTCAGATTACACTGTCTCAGGGACCCGACAAAATGAAAAAAATGGTCACTAGGAGAGGTAATTTATCCACTTCCTTATGGTAATAGGTTGGCTATATACCATATCTGCTCCTCTACTCTGATTACAGGAATGTCAATAGCTGCCCCAACCCATATGTGGCCTTTGGGAAGTCCATCATTTAGCATCAAGCCTTAATACTCATGATTTACATCACTTAGTTATTGATAATTCCAATATATAAATGCGTCCAACTGCTGAGATAGCGCATAGCAACCTAATTGCTAAAGCCTGTCCCAAACTTCCTTCTTTCAGAATCCTGTGGCGTATTGCACCTGTTTGTAGTTACTCCTTAGTCTGTCAAAATGAAGGTGCAAAATATCTGACAGGGGATTCTCTCCCTAGGCCTGTTCAGGTAAATCCCAGACTTCAGCATAACTTCTCCCACAAAGCCTCCACCTAATATAAGGCCCTTAACTGTAGCAAGCTTAATAACCCATTTATCCATGTTCACCTCCTTGCCTCTACACGCATGTTCCAAGCTAATAAGCAATACTCAGATAATGTTTACCTCTAGCGAGCATAAAATTACCCAGATGACATGGGAGTAGGTCATAGATGATAAAATCAGGTCAGGGTCAACGGGAGTGAGACTTTGGAGAGTCTTGTGTCCTCCTCTCCCCATCTGCAGCAGCCACAAGCTGTCTTCCCTCCAGGCTCTTTGGATCTCTGAGCCTGTCCCTCCTAAGGTTGCGTGGCCCACTTCTTGTTTCTTACAGTCACTTTTTCCGGAAAAATTAGAGGCTGTTGCTCCTGAGTTTTAGTGTTTAATTCCCCAGCCTTCTCCACACACTGGGGGAGTTTAATTCTCCCTCCCATTACACCTGAGTGACTAGATTTCCTAATTCCCCAAAATGTGCTTTTGCAATGTCACAATTCAGGGGTAGCTAAGTCTTTGACCTGCCTCCATGGTCTGCTCAAGGAATGGCCCCTCAGATATCAGGCCTCTAGCCTGCCCCTCTCTATGGGCAGGGACCCACATGCCTCTCCTTTTTGACCAGTGTGTGAGGATTGCAGCTTGTCTTCCACTGTGTTTGCTGGACTAATGTCCAGTTCCTGTGCTTAGCTTTCTCTCCAGGGGCTGTGAGCAGTGTGTGTGAGATAGAGGTGGGACTTTTGGTGATACTTGTGTGATGCCAGTGCACACCTCAGTTTCCTGCTGTGATTGGTATTGCTATGATTGTAAAGAGCAGGAGACGTGAGGTATGTTGTCACATAGCTGTCATGGGGTGATATGACTGGGTCATTAAGGACTGGCTGGGAGCAACCTACATCAGTGGAATACCCAACAGAGACAAGGAAATAATTGTCCCCTGTCCATGGGAGGATCTCCACTTAGCTGAGTGAAGCATCCATGGAGTTGTTATGTTCTTGGGAAGAGGAAGAACTGGGCTTGCAGATGCAGGGAGCTCTACCGGAGTGAAGACAAATGGACAGGGAAAGTGAGAGGAAACAAAACAGTTTTCTACAGCAGCTTAGCTCAAGGGCATTGGTCAGTATGGACTATATTGTCGTCTTTGCTTCTCTGTGCTAATGAAAAGACTTTCCAGTGCTGTGTGTCGGTTGACTAATAAACCCTGCTATGTTTTAAAAGTCTGCCCAGTGTCACAGCAAGAACTTTCTGAGGTGCATTGAAGCATGACTGAGGAACAGTCTCTGAACAGGAGTGTAGTTCAGCTGGACCTGCTGGCAGAGCTCGCAGGTTGAAATGGGAGTGTTGAAGCCAGAGGCTCAGTCTCAGGTGTTGAAGCTACATGGCCTATCCTTGTGGAAGAGTGGAACCCCTTGGGAGTCTGGCGCACACAAGGGGCACCTCCCAAGGACTGTTTAAAAGCCAGGGCATTGCAGAGATCCTATGGATCCATGACAGTGCCAGAGGTTAAGCCTTATGGGGATAAGATATAAAACAAGAAAAGGATCTAAATGTGTATTTACCATTGCCTCCTCATCAGTCCTCGTGGGAATCCCTGATCTGTTCCAAAGTGTATTAAAACCTTCCTCTAAGGCTTACCTCTTGGTTATCAGGTCATGTCAGTTTTGTTAGTGTTTTCCCTTCACCCTCCCGCTTCCCTGGTTCTTGTCATGCAGACAGCAAGCAGCAACTGACCAGAAGTCTGAAACGCAGAGAATGCGATGTTTATTGGGATTAGTTTCCAAGCAAGCATATTCCAAAGCCCTTCACACCAGTTGGGCTTATCTCTATTTGTCAGTAGACACAGTTCCATAATGTTCCATTCCCTGCTGTGATGCCGCAGAGTGTTTACCCCGTGTCCCCTGTGATGTTGCGCTCCATATGATTTTATGATAATATGCTAATAAGTGTGAATATAATATAACTGGAATGTATATCATGCAAAAGGTCTCTTGTAAGGTATCATTACAAAGCTTATAATCTTCTGAGTGTGTTCATCCTAGGTGTATGAATGTATCATTCATATAGCTGAAAGTAGGACTATAAAATGTAACTCTGACCTCCTATTGTAGTATGCAAAGTGTGGGCCACTAATGTAAGTTTAGAATCTTGATGGCTCCCATCAAGTAGGACAATTGCTCTGTTTACTTGCAAGCCTGCCTGTGAGTCAGGCCGGGAAGAAGGGGCCTCACAGGACATGTGACCATGTCACCTGGTACTGGAATCCATCTTAAACCTGGTGCTTTTCCATTTAGAAGGAGGCAGGGACCAAAGAGAAAAAAGATTCACTTCTTGTGCCAAAGGTGTATAAAGGGGTGGAAGAGAACAAAGGGGGCTGCAGTCATGAGAAATCCCCTAGCTACCATCTGAGCTAGAACAAGGACTGTACCGGGGAAAGGATTGGGCCGAGACTAGAAAGGAGTCTAGTCTGTGAAAGAAGCTTATTAACATCTCTGAGGGTGAGATTATCATCTGTATTCAGTTGCTACTGTCTTAGGTTTAGGTTTGCGTGTTTTTGTTTTATTTCCCTTGGTAATTTACTTTGTTCTATCTGTTATTACTTGAACCACTTGAATTCTGCTTTTTATATTTAATGAAATCACTTTTGCTTATTAATTAACCCAGAGCAAATAATTGGTAGCTGAGGGAGCAGACAGCTGTGCATATCTCTGTCAGTGTTACAGAAGGTGTATACTTTATGAATTTACCTTGTATAAGCTTTATAGAGAGTAAAAGGGATTTGTTTGGGGTTTGGATCCCATTGGGAACTGGGTACCTGCTGGAGAGAGGAGCATTTCTTAAACTGTTTTCAGTTAAGTCTGCAGCTTTTGGGGGACATGGTTCAGACCTGGGTCTGTGTTGCAGCAGGCTGTCGTGTCTGGCTCAACAAGACCGTACTGAAGTCCCAAGCTGGCAGGGAAAATGGGCTCAGAGGTAGTCTCAGCACATCAAGTGGAAGTCCCAAGGGGTTTCTGTGACCCAACCCATCACATTCCTCTTCCCAGCTGTGACACAGACCATTTACCCTGTGTCTCCTTGCCCATCTGTGACACCAAAGAGCATTTACCCCGTGTGCCCCTTCCCAGCTCTGACACCGCAGAACCTTGCCTGTGTCCCTGTTCCCGTTCCCCCCACTTAACAAATGTGATTCCAATTTCCCTTCCCCTTCCTGTTTAACCCCAGTTTATATAGTAATATTCTCAGCTGCACCTAGCACAATTAATTGTACAGAAGAGAGAAACAATTAGAGAACCAAACACATAAACAACAGAAAAGTGGGGGCCATAAAGATAGAACAATTCAGAAATGAGGGTTTCACAGCCAGAGCCATTGATAAGTGATTTCTTGCCAGACCGGATGCTGTCAAACTAAGTTTCCTTTATCCATCTTAAGATCTGTTTCTTTATATGTTGGTGATGGGCAGTATCTGGACAGGATCGTATTCCTAAGAGCCCAATAGCACCTTATTCCAATGTGACTGGTTTGGGATGTGAGGATGTGGCCGTTCGCTTCCCAGCTTATGGCTGCCCCTGCTGCTTAGCCAAAGGCCTTAGCCCAGGGGTCTCTAACGTGGTGTCTGTGGGTGCCATGGCACCCGCCAGGGCATCTATGCTCACCCACATAGTGGCTGGCTGACAAGCATCCACCGAAATGCCACTGAGAAGCAGCAGCATCAAGAGGCGTCGCCGCCGAAATGAAGCCAAAAATCAGTTGCATTTCGGCGGCGATGCCTCTTGATGTTGCCGCTTCTCGACGGCATTTTGGCAGATGCTTGTCCACCGGCCACGATCCTTGGTGGTTCATCGTCCGGTGCCCGCCAGATGAAAAAGCTTGGGGACCACTGCCTTAGCCTAAGATCAAGTCCTCAGACTAGTCTAGTGAGAGAAGGCCCACACGCAGGCGGACTGAGATTTTGATTCTTTCTTTTCATACTCCTGTAACTAGCTAAGTGATGAAAATACTTGTAAGTTCTTAAAGTCTAGGCTTTACAGGCAGGCCTGAATATCTCCATTCTAACAGTGGGTTCTAGCCCTTCCTCCATTCTGTGTCTGTCTTGTCTATTTAGATTGTAAATTCTTCAGGGCGTGGGCCATCTACTATTCTCTGTTTGTATTTTGCCTAGCACAGTGGGGACCCGCTGTTAGTTGGTCCCTAGGCACTAAGATAATGAAGATGATTTTAGAATAATAATAACTGTCCTGGCACTTTGAGGCAAGGAAGCTGGCCTTAGGATGTTACTGCTTCAAAATGAGCTGGGCTTAAAAGGATGGAATATTTTTTGTAACAAGTATCTCACCAATTCCACTGACCTCCCTTCTTTTCTTTGCCCTGAATAGAGATTCCAGTTTCCAAACCTAATGTCATTTTGCAGCTGGAACGAGGGGAAGAACCATGGGTCCCAGATCTCCAAGTCTCTGAGAAAGAAGTGCTCCCGAGAGCTGCCTACATAGGTGAGGAAGTGGTTAAACCAACTCAAGAACTGTCTGTGAATACAGGAAATATTTGGGATGCCCTACAAAGAATTTATGAGCTTTCCCAGGTTCAGGATTGTTTCCTGCAGATGTGGAATCATTAGGTAGATGTCACTCATGGCTTCCTACATATCCTGACTAACAACTGGCAGCATGTCCCTCCCCAATCTTGCTTTCCCCTTAGAGTTCTGGTGAGATGCAGACCAAAACCGATCCCTTCCTCTCTTCTCTGGGGAGGGGCTTGGGGAAAATCAGCTCCTGATAGGTTTGATCTCTCCCACACATTTTGGATTGTTCATCCCTTTTTCCATTCCTCTCTCTGAGATTTTCTCTCTCTCATGCACAGGGAGTGATCTATGTCTGGATTCTCTCTGTCTCCCATCAGGTGATGGGATGGTGAGTGATAACGAGGAGGAGAAACCCCAGCAGGAAGATGCTGAGCAAGTAGAACTACATGGGACATTATCAGGAAGATCCAAAGGGAATGTTTCCAGGATTTGTGCATGCCCAGAAAAAGCAAAAGCCTGTGAGACTGAGCAGAGGCCAGAGGAAAACTTCAGTAGCTTCTCAGACCTTATTTCAAGTGAGAGAATCAACTTGGAAGATACACGTTACACATGCAATGAGTGCGGGAAACGCTTCAATTGGCACTCACACCTTATCATACATCGTAGAATCCACACTGGTGAGAGACCTTATGGATGCTCTGAGTGTGGGAAATGCTTCGCTAATAGTTCAACCCTCATCTCACATCAGCGAATCCACACAGGAGAGAAGCCCTACACATGCTCAGAGTGCGGGAAAAGCTTCAGTCAGAGCTCTGCCCTTATCAAACATCGGAGAATCCACGCCAGGGAGAAGCCCCACATGTGCACTGAGTGCGGGAAAAGCTTCAGTCAGCGCTCACACCTTATCAAACATCAGAGAATCGACATAGGTGAGAAACCTTACGCAGGCCTGCACAACTCGTAAAGCGGCGAGGGCCACATTACTCCAAAGAAAACAGCTGAGGGCCGAAACCCCGCAGCCCTGTAGAAACACCCCGCCCCAGGGCCGCCCAGCCCTGCATATACAAACCCTCCTTCCCCAGTGCCGCCCCACCAAAACAGCTGTGGGCCAAAAAGGAAGGTTGGGGGTGGGAAGGTGATACTTTATTTTAGGGGTCAGCAACCTATGGCACACAAGCCAATTTTTAATGGCCCGTGGCTGCCTGCTGGGACTCCGCGTGCCATTAAAAATCCTGCCGACGCGGCAAGCTGCGGGGTCTGCAGTCCCAGGCTGGAGTGCTGGCCCGAGCGCAGCAAGCCGCTGCCACCTCGCCCGCCTTCCCCTAGAGCCTTGTCGCTGCGCACGAAACGCTCTGGGGGCTGGGACTAGGCCCTCCCGCGGGGCAGCGTTTGGCTCCGTGCGGGGGAAGGACGCTCCCAGCTCATCCGGAGCCCTGCTGCCGCATGTGCAGCACTCTGAGGGGCAGGGCAGGGCTGGTCTACACACAGAAGGGTGGCGGAGGCAGGGCTTCGGATGAGCGGGGAGCCTCCTGGTAAGGGGGCTAGGTCCGGGGCCAGCGTGGGGTGAGTTGGGTAAGGGGTGGGGGCAGTCAAGGGACAGGGAGAAGGGTGGGTGGGATCCCGTGGGGTGGTTAGGGGTGGGGGTCTCTGGAGGGGGCAGTCAGGGAGCAAGGGGGTTGGCTGGGGCATGGGAATCCTAGGGTCTGTTTGGGGGGTGGATAGGGGTCAGGGAGCCAGGAGGGTCCTGGGGGAGCAGTTAAGGTGTGGGGGGGTTCTCTGGAGGGGGTGGTCAGGAGATAAGGAGCTGTGGGGTGTTGGATGAGTCGGGAGTTCTGGGGGGTCCTGTCAGGAGGCAGGGGTGTGGAGAGGGGTTGGGGCAGGCAGGGAGCGGGGTGGGGGTTGTATGGGTCCAGAGTTCTGGGGGTCCTGTCGGTGCGGGGAGCAGTTAGATAGGCATGGGAGTCCAGGGGGTCTATCTTTGTGTGGGGGTGTGGATAAGGGTTGGGACAGTCAGGGGACAGGTAGAGGGTAGGGTCCTAGGGGGGCAATCAGGGGATAAGGGGCAGGGTCCCAGGACGGGGTAGTCAGGATAAGGAGTGCGGGAGTTGGGGGATCTGGGGAGGCCAGTCACTCAGCCCTCTGCCCTGACCCCCTCCCCACACACTCAGCCCTCTGCCCTGAGCCCTGCACCTCCACACACCCACAGGTGCTTGCCCTGAGCCATGTACCACCCAGCCCTCTGACTCTTTCATCCCCCGCATGACCCCAGCCCTGACTGGCACCCCCACACGTACCCAGCCCCCCTACCCTGACACCTGCACCCCCTCATGCCCCCAGCCCTCTACCCTGACTCTTGCACCCCCCACATCCCCAGCCCTCCCCCACATCCCATGCACCCCACGCCAACCCCATCCCCACCCTGAGGACCAAACGGGAGCCCCTGCACCACCACTCACATTCCCACCTGCACCCCTCACACCACATGGGAGCTGCCCAGGTGAGTGCCCCCACACCCAAACCTCCTGCCCCAACCCTAAGCCCCCCTCCCTCATTCTAGCTCCTGGCCAGACCCTTCACCCCCAGCCCTGTGCTTGGTCCACTCCCACCCTCAGCTAAGTGCAGAGAGAGGAAGAGAATGGGCCAGAACCAGGGAGAAGGTAGGTCCCCACTGTATGTGGGCAGAGCTGGGACCCCAGATGGGCACCAGGCTGAGCGGGTCCGGCAGCTGGGATCCTGGCTGGCAGGAGCCGGAGGATGGAACCCCTGAGCATCTGTGGGCTAAGCCGCGCAGCCCGCTGCCGGCCTGGGGTCCCGGCTGCTGGCCCCGCGCAGCCCGCTGCCGGCCTGGGGTCCCGGCTGCTGGCCCCGCGCAGCCCGCTGCCGGCCTGGGGTCCCGGCTGCTGGCCCCGCGCAGCCCGCTGCCAGCCTGGGGTCCCGGCTGCTGGCCCCGCGCAGCCCGCTGCCGGCCTGGGGTCCCGGCTGCTGGCCCCGCGCAGCCCGCTGCCGGCCTGGGGTCCCGGCCGCCGGACCCTTCCCAGCTGGGGTCCCAGCCACAGGCCCCACTCAGCCCACTGCCGGCCGAGGTGAACAGAACCCCAGACCAGCAGTGGGCTGAGCGGGCCGGTGGCATAAGATCAACATTTTAATTTAATTTTCAGTGAAGCTTCTTAAACATTTTGAAAACCTTGTTTATTTTACAATACAACAGTAGTTCAGTTATATAATATATAGACTTGTAGAGAGAGACCTTCTAAAAAACATTAAAGTGTATGACCGGCACACGAAATCTTAAATTAGGGTGAATAAATTAAGACTCGGCACAGCACTTCTGAAAGGTTGCCAGCCCCTGGCTTATTAGGACTGGAACTGCTGTTTTCAACTACCATTGCCTTTTTGTTTGTTTAAAAGGAAGACAGTGATATTGCATTGGCAAATTCCCCATAGAAACAAAGAATAATAAAGGCACCTCAACTTTCCTCATTTATGGAGGACAGTCTTACAATATGCATCCAGAGAGCCTCCAATCATACAAGCTGGAAATTGTTCCCCTTTACTGCAGCTCTGTAAGCATATGGGAACCGATCCTGTCTGTGTTTTGTGCACATCCAAAATTCCTGCTGAATGACCCGCCCTGGGAGCGTTACCAGTGACCCAGGGCTGGAGCGGCAGGAGGTGGGGGGGGGCACTCGTGGGAGGGAGCCCAGGGCTGAGGCAGCAGCGGGGTGGGAGGAGGGCACTGGTGGGGAGAAAAGGGGGAAGGCCAGCGCTGGGGCGGCAGGGAGTGTGGGTCGGTGGGGGGAGAGCCCAGGACTAGGGCAGCAGGGGACTACAGGGGGAGCCCAGGGCTGGGACGGGGGGCAGCCAAATTTTTTTTTGTTTGGGACAGCAAAAAACCTAGAGCTGGCCCTGCTGGGTTCCCCCAAGCGCCGGAGGCCCAGGGCCTTTAATTTGACCCTTAGGGCTCCCAGCCACCTCTTCAGCTGGGAGCCCCCGACTGATTTAAAATAAAGCAGGGGCCGGCAACCTTTCAGAAGTGCAGTGCCGAGTCTTCATTTATTCACTCTAATTTAAGGTTTCGCGTGTTGGTCATACACTTTAATGTTTTTTAGAAGGTCTCTCTAAAAGTCTATATATTATATAACTAAACTAGTGTTGTATTGTAAAATAAACAAGGGAAGGGGGTTAGCACTGCCACACGATGGTCTTTTCCACAGCATTCTGGACTCATTCTTTCTGAAATCTGGTGTCATTGAGACCATTGTTAATCCAGAATCACTGTATGGAAAGACAGGGAGTGACTCCAGATGCACAGTGGGGCAAATGAGGTCAGCAATTCTCCCTGTGAGGAGGGGCTCTCATTAGCTGCTCTCCCCAGAGGGCTAAAGGAGGGAAGCTGCTCAGATACTCTATCCTTCTCTACTCAGGATATTGGGGTTCAGCTTTCTGGGTCAGACACTGCAGCCTCCATTGTGATCTGGGAGGCCAGGCTTGGCAGCTGCCGCTCTCCCAGTGGGGCTCTGTGCTGGGAAGTGACCTTAATTAAAGCTTCTTCCCTGTCCGGCCCAGGGGTTGACTCTCTCCAGCTGGTCCTAGCCCCCTAGGGCAGCCCTGTACCTTATTAATACTAATTTCTGAGCCAAACATTCCAAGTAACTGAAAGGAATGAAGGGAAAATGCTGGGGTCTGGCCTTAAAATGACTCCACACAAGCAGACCCCCCTCATTTCTCATCCCATTAGCAATTGCAGGATAAAATCCAGCCATAGGGGAGCAAACTGCCCAAGAATGGGACTTTCCTACCAGACAGGTGACAGGGAAAAGGAGATAGAAGGAGAAAAAGACTGAAAGGAGCCATGGGAGAGAAGAGTTTGGAGAGAGATTTCCAAATCTCTAATCTGCCCAGAAAGATGTATTGCTGCACCCTGGATAGAGTCACTTTCCTGTGGAAAAGATGAGAATCAGACAGAGGAAAATCCAGTTCCTTACTCCCTATTCTCCCACTGGCATGTGGCTGCCATGGAGTCAGTGTCTGAGGGAATCCCCCACAGTCAATCCTTTGGTTCTGCTTTTTTCTAGCCTTGTGTTCAGAGACTGTTATGGGATGTGAAGAGGGAGAAGCGAGGTTAAAAATGTCTCGGCTTAGCCTGGCAGGAGAGGCCAGGTCTACACTGTACACAGAGATCAAGCCTTTCTCAGCATGGCAGACTCTAGGATGTCTGTCTGTTTTCCGGGAAAGGGCCTGGGGGAATCATGCTTTGAAAAGAATTAAAGCCTGTTCTGAAACCTTCACAACTGCCCTTCTCACCCTGCCAGGCTGCGGAATAATGTCCATGTTTCACTCCAGTTCATGTCGCCCTCTCGTTGGACAGGGGAGAGAAATGGCTGCAGAGGAGCCACTTCAGGTAGGTATTGTCAGGGGGTTGCTGGTGGGTTCTTCCAGAAGGGAGAGGGACAGCAAATACACCGGAGATGGGAAGGTTTGCACAGTCTGGTTTGCAGGAAATGCACAGGGTGGAGAAAGGGAGGAGGACAGGGGTGTGCTAAACCTGCTGGGAGTTATTTAATAAGTGGCCTAGATTCTAGGAACAGACCCATGAGGTTCGGAGGTGGAAATGCTCTAGTTTGTTGAGCAGAAAATAACCCAGCTCCATGGGGCTGGGAAAACTGACCAGACTCTCAGTGCTGGAGCCCGACCTGAGTAACCAGCGGCTGCTGTGAGATATGAAGGGGGCACCCACCAGTGAGGCTTAGGGGAGATTCCCCTCCCTTCACATCCAGCTCTTCAGAATGGGGAGGGTGTTGGGCTTCCTACCAGGGAGCTATCCCTGGACCCTGCTAGGGGCTCCATCTCCTGAATCAGTCTGTGGCTAGTAGGTGTGTGATGGCTCTGCTGGGAGAGAGGAGGGGCTCTCTCTTTGTTCCCTCCCCCTTGTGTTTCCTGGATGCTCTGAGCAGGGTGAGGGTGGGACTCTGACTGCAATCCACCCAGAGCTTCTGTTTGCCTCTGTCATGGTATAATTCTCCACTGTGAACCTTAGTGTCCAAAAGATGGGGTACCAGCATGAATTCCTCTAAGCTCAATTACCAGCTTAGTACTTGTAGCGCTGCCACCAAACAGGAATTCCAGTGCCTGGTACACTCTGGTCCCCCCAAAACCTTGCCCAGGGACACCCAAGACCCAGTCCCTCTGGATCTTAACACAAGGAAAGTAAACCCTTTCCCTCACCATTGCTCCCAGGCTTCCCCTCCCTGGGTTACCCTGGAAGATCACTGTGATTCAAACTCCTTGAATCTTAAAACAGAGAGGAAAATTCACCTTCCCCCTTCCTTCTCTCTCTCCCTCTCAGACTCTCCCTGAGAGAGAAAGTAATTCTAACACAGAGAGAAAATAACCTCTCTTTCCCCCTTCCCTCCTTTCTCCCCACCAATTCCCTGATGAATCCAGACCCCGTCCCCTGGGATCTCACACCAGAATAAAAAAAAACAATCAGGTTCTTAAACAAGAAAAGTTTTTAATTAAAGAAGGAAAAACAGTAAAAATTATCTTTGTAAATTTAAGATGGAATATGTTACAGGGTCTTTCAGCTATAGACACTGGGAATACCCTCCCAGCCTAAGTATACAAGTACAAATTAAAATCTTTTCAGCAAAATACCAATTTGAACTCCTTCCAGCCAAATACACATTTGCAAATAAAGAAAACAAACATAAGCCTAACTCACCTTATCTACCTAGTACTTACTATTCTGGACATATAAGAGCCTGTATCGGAGAGATTGGAGAGAAACCTGGTTGCACCTCTGGTCACTCTCAGAACCCAGAGAGAACAACCACCAAACACAGCACACACACAAACTTCTCTCCCTCAAGATTTGAAAGTATCCTGTCCCCTGATTGGTCCTCTGGTCAGGTGACAGCCAGGCTCACTGATCTTGTTAATCCTTTCCAGACAAAAGAGATATGAAGTACTTCTGTTCTATTAACTCTTACTTATCTGTTTATGACAGCCTCCTGTCCCCCATGTAGAGTGGGGCAGCAGTTACTGAGTTTTGGACTCTCGCTCTTTCAGGGGCCGGTGACCTTCGAGGAGGTGGCTGTGTATTTCACCAGGGAAGAGGGGGCTCTGCTGAACCCCACTCAGAGAGCCCTCTACAGGGATGTCATGCAGGAGAACTATGAGAATGTGACCTCGCTGGGTAAGGGTTCTTGTCCCCTCTGTTCTTGGAAGGGGAAAAGAAGAGAGATGGTTCAAACCAGCCCTCTACTCTGTACTGTTTCAGCATCACCCCAATATGCCAGTGACACACACACACTACCAGAGACCCTCCCCTGCTGCAGAACACTTTGGGAACAGAGCACAGGAGCCGTATCACACAGTGTCAAATATCTCCTGTTTGCTCAAGTAAAACTGAGGGTTAGGTGCAGCATAATCAGCAGAAGCTTCCTACCCCTGACCTCTCAAACCCTGAGCCTTCTCCACCCAGACCACAGTTATGCTTCGGGTATAACGAGCAGGCTGTTGGAGTCAGAACTGCTGATCAAGGTTACTTATCACACAGACAGTCCGTGTGTCCTTGAATGCTGGCTGGGGGTATCCAGAGAAGGAAGCTCAGTGGCAGATTTAGCGTTAGTCGGGGCCCTGTGCTCAGCTCCATTTTAGGGTTCCCTCCTTGGGACCCAGGCAAGAAAAAGAACATTCTCTCATTTCCCTCTCACCCCCATTTTTCATTTTTTTTTTCTTCATCCTCCTCCTATAAGTAATAGGAAGTAAATGTGGGTAAAGTGAGGTACCTTGATGGTTTTTGTGGTCTGAATTTTCAACAGACCACTTGAAAATCGCTGAGCGTCTCATTGCACCACTTAATGATCTTTCCAAATATTGTTTGTACTGTTAGCTAACTATTGTGAAGCACTTTGGATAAGAGCCCTTTATTAAAAAAAAAAATTAATAACGTTGGAGTACAGGGTCTGGCCAGGAGTTAAGGTGTGGGAGGGGGCTCAGGGCTGGCGCAGGTGGTTGGGGTGTGGAGCGCTTACTTGGGACAGCTCCTGTTTCATGCAAGCAATGCAGGTGGGGTGTGGGGGGGGCAGGAGTCAGGATTAGCTGGAGGCTTCTGGGAGGGGTGCAGGAGTCAGGGTTTGAGGGTCTGTGAGGGGCATGGGGCTGGAAAATGAAAGGGCTATGGGTGGTTTCAGGAATCAGGGAGGGCAGGGAACTGGAGTGTTTTTGAGAGGAGTGAAAGAGAAAGGGCTGGAGTGTTAGAGGGGGTGCAGGAGTCAGGGCTGGAGGTGCAGGGTCTGGGAGGGAGTTAGGGTGCAGGAGCAGGCTGGAGATTGGGGTACAGGGTCTGGCCAGGTTTTAGAATGCAGGAGGGGGCTCAGGGTTGGGGCAGGACATTTGAGTGTGGAGTGCTTACTTGGGGCAGCTCCCATTTGTGCGAGGGATGCAGGTGGCAATGTGGGGGGTTGTGTACAGGAGCTCCCATATTTGGTGCTCAGAGTAGGGGTGAGGATGTGGGGGGGGGTGCAGGAGTCAGGGCTGGGGTCCTGGGGGTGCTCCCAGCCCCCTACCCTGGGTGGCTCACAGCAGGGGGTGGGAGGTATGTGATAGTGGAGTGCTTTGTAAAGCAGTGAGCAAGCCACCAGGAAGGTTTGCAAACAGGGCTGCTAACAGGTAGTTTTGTGAGGGAGTTTGGAAGGGGAGTGGAAAGGGGGCGAGGTAATCTTGCCATTCTTTAAAACATTTAAGCTATAATACAAACTTCTTGATTGAAACAAAACCCCTGTTGTTAACCTAGGTAGCTATAAGAGAGACTGCAGGCAGAAGCCCAGCAGCAGAGTGGGGGCTATCCTGTTTATTGCACTCAATGTAACATGTATGATTACCTGCCCTGTGGGCGGGTGGCATATGTATGCATTCGGTGCAAGGAACTCCTGGCCCTCAGAGACCGCGTGGAGGCTTTGGAAGCCAGAGTGGTGGAACTGGAGACGCTAAGGGAGGCAGGGAGATATGTTGATGAGGCTTTCCGGGACACTTGTAGATATCTCCCTCCTCCGGTCAGACAGCCACTGCACTGTTGAGGAGGATGAAAGGCCCAGGACAGGAGAGCAGTCTGTGGGAGCAGAGGGAAATCTTCCCATAATTGGGACCCTCCCTCCAGATGGTGTTGGGGTAACCTCTTGCACTGAGGTTACCTTGTCAGCGGAGGGAACTACAGGCATTAAGAAAAGGCAGCTGTTAGTAATGGGAGATTTGATCATTAGAAACAAGGATCGCTGGGTTTGTGATGACTGGGAGATCCGTACGGTGACTTGTCTGCCTGGTGCAAAGGTTGTTGATTTCTCGAGGCTTCTCAATAGATTTATGTGTAGTGCTGGGAGGAGCCAGTGGTCATGGTACATGTAGGCACCAATGACATAAGGAACGGTAGGTGAGACGTCCTGGAGGCCAAATTTAGTCTGCTAGGAAAGAGACTGAAATCCGGGACCTCTATGGTGGCATTCTCAGAAATGCTTCCAGTTCCACACACAGGGCCAGGTACGCAGGCAGAGCTTCAGAGTCTCAATGCGTGGATGAGATGATGGTGTGGAGAGGAGGAGTTTAGATTTATTAGTAACTGAGGAAACTTTGGGGATGGGGGAGCCTATACAGGAAGGATGGGCTCCTCCTAAACCAAAGTGGAACCAGACTGCTGGCACTTAATATTAAAAAGGTTGCAGACCAGTTTTTACACCAAGAGATGGGGGAAAGCCAATGGCTGCAGAGGAGTTTATGGAGGGAAAGAGACTTGTCTAAGAACAATCTAGTGATAGAGATTTTTCTAGTTTTAGTCAGGAAGAGAGGCTGGAAGAGGATAAAATAGGGGCTGGATCAGATGAGAAGCATTCACGCACAAAAGAATCAGACACATCAGAAAAGGGCAGACAAATAAACAGTGACAAGTTTTTAAAGTGCTTGTACACAAATGCTAGAAGTCTAAATAATAAGAAGGGTGAATTACAGTGCCTTGTGTTAAAGGAGGATATTGACATAATAGGCATCACAGAAACCTGGTGGAGTGAGGACAATCAATGGGACACAATCATTCCGGAGTACAAAATATATTGGAAGGACAGAACGGGTCTTACTCTGCGGGAGGGGAAGGGAGTGGCACTGTATGTTAAAGAAAATGTAGACTCAAATGAAGTAAAAATCTTAAATGAAACCGCATGTTCCATAGAATCTCTAGAGATAGTAATTCCATACTCTAATAAGAATATAACAATAGGGATCTATTATCAACCACCTGTCAAAGACAGTGATAGTGAGGATGAAATGCGAAGTCAGATTAAAGAGGCTATCAAAATAAAGAACTCCATAATAGTGTGGGATTTCAATTATCCCCAGATTGACTGAGTACATGTCACGTCAGGACAAAATGCAGAGACAAAATTTCTAGATACTTTAAATGGCTGCTTCACGGAGCAGCTGGTAGAAGAACCCGCAAGGAGAGAAGCAGCTCTCGATTTAGTCTTGAGTGGAGCACAGGATCTAGTCCCAAGAGCTAACTATAACAGGACTGCTTGGAAATAGTGACCATAATGTAACAGCATTTTAACATTCCTGTGGTGGGAAGAACAGCTCAACACTGTGGCATTTAATTTCAGAAAGGGGAACTATGCAAAAACAAGGGAGTTAGTTAAACAGAAATTAAAAGGTACAATGACTAGAGTGAAATCCGTGCAAGCTGCATGGACACTTTTCAAAGACACAATATTAGAGGCCCAACTTAAATGTATCCCCCAAATTAAAAAACACAGCAAAAGAACTAAAGAAGAGTCACTGTGGCTTAACAAGCATGTAAAAGAAGCAGTGAGAGATAAAAAGGCATCTTTTAAAAGTGGAAGTCAAATCCTAATGAGGTATATAGAAGGGAGCATAAAACACTGCCAAATTAAGTGTAAAAATGTAATAAGAAAAGCCAAAGAGGAGTTTGAAGAAGGGGCTAGCCAAAAACTCAAAAGGTAATAACAAAATGTTTTTTAAGTACATCAAAAGCAAAAAGCCTGCTAAACAACCAGTGGGGCCCCTGGATGACCGAGATGCAAAAGGAGCCTTACAGACGATAAAGTCATTGCGGATAAACTAAATGCATTCTTTGCTTCAGTCTTCACGGCTGAGGATATTGGTGAGATTCCCAAACCTTTTGTGGGTGACAAATCTGAGGAACTGCCACAGATTAAAGTGTCAGTAGAGGAGGTTTTGGAACTAATTGATAAACTTAACTGTAACAAGTCACCGGAACCACATGGTATTTGCCCAAGAGTTCTGAAGGAACTCAAATGTGAAATTGGGGAACTATTAGCTATGGTTTGTAACCTGTCCTTTAAATCAGCTTCTGTACCCAATGACTGGAAGATTGCTAATGTAACGCCAATATATAAAAAGGGCTCTAGAGGCGATCCTGGCAGTTACAGACTGGTAAGTCTAACGTCCGTACCAGGCAAATTAGTTGAAACAATAGTAAAGAATAAAATTGTCAGGCATATAGAAGAACAAAAATTGTTGGGCAAAAGTCAACATAGTTTCTGTAAAGGGAAATTGTGTCCTATTAATCTATTAGAGTTCTTTGAAGGGGTCAACAAATGAGGGGATCCAGTGGACATAGTGTACTTAGATTTCCTGAAGGCCTTTGACACGGTCCCTTACCAAATGCTCTTACATAAATTATGTTATCATGGAATAAAAGGGAAGATCTTTTCATGGATTGAGAACTGGTTAAAAGACAGGGAACAAAGGGTAGGAATAAATGGTAAATTTTCAGAATGGAGAGGAGTAACTAGTGGTGTTCCCCAAGGGTCAGTCCTAGGACCGATCCTATTCAACTTATTCATAAATGATCTGGAGAAAGGAGTAAACAGTGAGGTGGCAAAGTTTGCAGATGATACTTGTGATGATGCGGTTCTTGCAGGACCCAACTAAGAGTGCCAGTTCAGGACAAATCGCTTAAAACAGGGCAGTTACAGCCGAAGGCTGGGGTTTTTCCTTCTCTAAGGCAAACCAAAGCAGCCAGACAAAGAGGATGTTGGTTTCACCCCACTGGTTAACCACAAGTCACACAAGCAATTCCCTTAGACACTCCAGTCTTCCAGTATCGCCAGCAGTGCCACTCGTCCTGGGGATGAATGGTAATGAAAACCAACACCCCAATAAAAGAAAAAGTTTCTCTCAATCCCAAGGAATCAAGCTCCAGACCCAGGTCAATATACACATCAGATCTTACCCACAAATCACGCTGTTGCCAATCCTTTAGAATCTAAAATCTAAAAGTTTATTCATAAAAGGAAAAAGATAGAGAGGAGAGCTAGAATTGGTTAAATGGAATCAATTACATGCAGTAATGGCAAAGTTCTTAGTTCAGGCTTGTAGCAGTGATGGAATAACCTGCAGGTTCAAATCAAGTCTCTGGAGTACATCCGCCTCTGGGATGGGTCAGTCAGTCCTTTGTTCAGAGCTTCAGTTTGTAGCAAAGGTCCTCCAGAGGTAAGAAGCAGGATTGAAGACAAGATGGAGATGAGGCATCAGCCTTTTATAGGCTTTTCCAGGTGTAAGAACACTTTTATTCTTACTGTGGAGTTACAGCAAAATGGAGTCTGGAGTCACATAGGCAAGTCCCTGCATACTTTGCTGAGTTACAAGGTATATCTGTCTTCTCTCAATGGGTCAGTTGAATAGCTGATGGTCCTTAATGGACCATCAAGCATGCTAGGCAGAACAAACACCAACTTGTCTGGGATGTCTCCCAGAAGCATAGCATAAGTTTGAAATACAGACAATATAGAACCAATACTCATAACTTCAACTACAAAATGATACATACATATAGACACCATAATTATAACCAGCAACCCATAACCTGGTCTTGGACAGCTTATATGACCCCCTTTACATAAGATTTGATACCACTACAGGACTTTGGTTGCAACCATGTTCTATATGGTTCCAGTTTATATCAATAACGTCACAATACTAAACTGCTCAAGATAGTTAAGACCAAAGTAAACTGTGAAGAACTTCAAAAAGATCTCACAAAACTAAGTGACTGGGCAACAAAATGGCAAATGTGTATAAATATAAAGTCATGCAGATTGGAAAAAATAACCCCAACTATACATACAATATGATGGGGACAAAATTAGGCTAATCAGGAAAAAGATCTTTTTGTCATTGTGGATAGTTGTCTGAAGGCATCCAGCAGTGTGCAGCGAAAGTCAAAAAAGCAAACAGGATGTTAGGAATTATTTAAAAAGAGATAGATAGTAATACAGGGAATATCTTATTGCACTTATATAAATCAATGGAAATAACTAATTTAGACCCCATCATTTTATATGTATATTTGGGATTATGTTTTCCAATGGGCTGCACTATGTGTTATCCTGTCATTTAGTACTGCTGAGATCCTGCATTCAGTAATATCCCTGCCCCTCCAGTTCCCTTTCTCCACTGAACCCCATGCTTATGTTTCCCCCTTCCCCGAGACTCTCTCTTTGTTTCTGGACCCGTCTGTCAGCAAGAAGCAGTGGCAGGGAGACTTGCCCTCTCTCTAGAGACTTTGATTTCTGGGACGTGGATTTACTTTGTGTGTGTTTTAGGAGACTCTTTGAAATTGAGTGTCTGTGACATTAACCATAGTACAATCTGGACTGTTGGACAGCTGTGTCCTCTCAGTTCCCCAAGCTGAGGTGCCTTTTACACTGCTCTACTGTGAGAGCAGCCACTCCTGGGCAGTTCACACAGTCTCCAGCATGTAACTCACTCCCAGCTACACAGTTTTAAGTGCTGCTAGTCAGCAACTCGCGTATTACAGTACCTCACAGGAGAACTCACAGAAAATTCTCTGCTCCCAGACTTCCCCCAGAAATGTGCATCTTGCCCTGTCCAGCACACTCCTGAACAATGGGAGCTCATATGAAATCTATTATTTCATCAGTGGAAAATGCCATGCACCAGCCTTTTTATTCCAAATGGAGTTTCCAACACACTTTAATCCAAACACACTGGTTAGATAAAAAAAAGGAAACAAAATTATTGACTACTGAAAAAAAATATTTTCAGTGACTACAAGTAATGAGGCATAAAAGTCAGAATTGTTTACAAAAGAAATGCAAGATAAAACACAAACTAATGTTTCACTTAACAAGCTAAAATGGGTTTAAATCAAATGTTTCTCTCACCATCTGCTGAGACAGGCTGGTTTTCCTTTCAGCCAGGACTCCCACTAACCTGCCCCTGCTGCCCACATTCAGTTCTTCAGGAGTTGTCATGAGCAGAGGGAAAGGGGAGAGAGAGATAGTCTCATGCATTTTCCTCATCTCTTTTTATAATTCAGTCCTTTGTACTAGAAATCACTTCAGTTCTCAGCTGAGTCATGGTGACAGGCTGTCATAGATACGAACTTCAAGTGATCCCTGTGATGAAATGTAAATGTCTTCTTCACACCTTCCCCCTGGTGGAGAATGGCTATTTGACCAACTGCTTGCCTTGCTGTCTCTGAGGAACTTAGGGTTAGGGTTGTTGCCAGCACAGATAGTGCCCGAGGCCAAGCAACAGCGGTTTGTGGGCCGGAGTGCGTAGCGCCAATGAACACACCAGGGTGCAGAAGAAAGCAAAGTTTATTTGAGATTTTAAAGCGGTGCTGGGAGAGTTGGCACACCTCAGATCCAGCACACCTACACAAGCGGCTTTTCCCTTTTTATAAGTTTTTTTTTTCCTTCCTCCCCCTCCTTTCCCTGTAGTAGTTACATTACGCAATCTTGGCTGCAGAAGCTCGTTAGTAATATTCCCTTCTGCAAGTTATCTTGTAGGCCTTATCACTACTGCTTTAGACTGGTTTGAGCTGTGCTGCAACTGATAACTTACTGTTACACATTTAATTTCACAGCTGCTAGCTTTCTAAATTAAGTAAAGTTCAACATGGAGGAGCTTTGGTTCACTGAGGCCTAGAACAGGGAGGCTTCATCGACACTCGTGGCCTTCCACCCACCCTAGTTACCTAGGGTTATGCCTAGTGACACCAACAGGGTTGCAACTTTTTCAGTAATTTCATACCGTAAAATCTCATAGCTTTACATACAGTGTTGCTACACAGTTTAACAGGAGGCTATTCAGTAGATTATGTCTTTTCAAATGATACCTCACAGTGATAAATGAAGGGGAGGGACGGGATCTCCCTTTTATAAACACCTAACCAGCCAGTTGGCTGTAAAATCCCTGTTCGTGTCTGTTCTCTGCTGGCTTTACCTCTAAAGGGTTAACAAGCCAACAGGGTTTAAAAAAAAAAAGTATTGGGCACCTGACCAAAAGAGCCATTGGAAAGGCTAGAACTTTGTTAAATGGGAAAGTAACTTTCCCTTTGTCTGTTGTTTTCCGAAGAAGACAACGCGGAGTAGCAATGCTGTGTAAGGCTTGAAGCAGGTATGAAAATTCATCTTCCATACCTAGAAGAAATGATTTGGCTGGGGAATGTTTAGACAGACACAATCAGGTTTATTTTTTATTTTGGCTTTTGAATCTCCTCTGTGCTATCCCAGATGCTTTTGTTTGCTTGTAAGCTTCAAGCTGAACCCCAAAGAAAGCTATTTTGGATGCTTACAAAAATTTTCTTTGAAGATCTAGCAAAAGCCTATGTTCCAGATGTATTGTTTTCCTTTTCAATTTTAATAAAATTTACCTCTTTTAAGAACAGGATTGGATTTTTGGTGTCCGAAGAGGTTTGTGCATGTGATTTGATTATCTGGTAGCCACAGCTAATTTCCTTTGTTTTCTTTCTCAGCTCTTTCCCGGAGGGGAGGTGAAAGGGCTTGAGGGTGCCCTAGAGGGAAGAGTTCTCAAGTGCTCCTTCCTGGGTCTAAGGGTTTGGGGGTTTTTTGCATTTGGGTGGTGGCAGCATTTACCAAGCCAAGGTCAGAGAAAAGCTGTAACTTTGGGGTTTTAATACAAGCCTAGAGTGGGACAAATTAATTTGTAGAACCCTGGCAGGCCCCCGCTTTCTGCACTCAGAGTGTCAGAGTGGGGATTCAGCCCTGACACATACTATGAACAAAATTGATCATAATTTTCTAGAAGAGTGAACATAGAGGAACAGACTTGCACAGTGTCTGTGTGTTCCCAACATATGTGTGGGTATTTCAGTCCCTCACAAGCAAAGTGTTCGGCATCTTCAAACACCTGAGGAATCGGTCCTGGGAATTCACTGGTTTATTAAGTGACACTATATGGAATTGAGAGACACTTTATATTATTATTTTATTATAAATACCAATATGATGAAATTGCAATAAATCGTGCTAGATATGCCATGTAAGGTGTCAATGAAAATATTATGATTTTCCAAGTATGATGATCTTGTTTCTAGCTTTGTATTGTGAGTTACAGATCTGTAAGGTATATCTGTATTCCAGACTTGTGTAGTGTTTCTGAGTGACACCCCCAGACATATTGGCATCAGCGCTGCCCAGCCTGTTGGATGGCCCATCCAGGGTCATCAGCCATACAATAAACCCATTGAAAGGATTAAGGGGATACACCTATTGAGTCAGCAAGACATGCCGGGGTTTGTCTGTGTACTGAGACCTCCAAGGCTTTTCCATGCCATGTGCTGTGAAGCTTGTGTTTGGGACGCAGGAAGTAGAAGCCACTTGGAAAAAGGAATGTAAAGGGCAGCTGCATCATCTCCATTTTGTCTTCAATCCCTCTTCCTACCTCTGGAGCAACTTCTCTACAAACAGAAGGCTTGAAGAAAGAGCTGAATAATGTGGATATGTACCAGGAAGCCTTTCAAGCCAGAAACTCCCCAATACTGCTAAGAACCAGATACATTCAGAAATAGATATATCTGATTGCTTTCCCATTTAACAACTCCCTTTTTCTTTCTTTCTTTTATAATAAACCTTTAGTTTAGATGCTTTCTTGCTTATAAACCTTTAGTTTAGGTGCTAAGGATTGGCTGGCATTGTAGTATTTTGGGTGAGATCCAAACCCATACTGACCTAGTAATGTGGCTGACTCTGGGGTCAGAAGAACACTGTTTGTGAGCAGAGTTTTTAAATAACCTCTCACCGTCCTGGACCTACATGCTGATTGGGAGTCAGAGAACTAGAATGCAATAAAAGGGGTTGTGTGATTTCTTCTTTCAGTTTCTCAATAACCATCATGGGGGATCAAAAGCAAATTTGGTGACTGGTCAGTGAGTTTAACTTCCTTGTTAACCACCAATTTTGGGAGCATGTGCTCTCCCTTTTTCAGCCTGCCCTGATTTTGGCCTTTTAAGTGAGGACTGCCCCAGGCACACTGGGTCACACTAAGCACTGAAGTTAAATTAATAGTGTTTTTATGACACAGTCATATGAAATCAACTGAACTCCTTTGTTTTCTTTCATCTGAGCAGGGTTTCCAGTTTCCAAACCTCATATAATCTCCCAGCTGGAACAAGGAGAAGAGCCATGGGTCCCAGACCTCCATGGTTCCGAGGAAAGACGGATCCTGAGAGCTCCCCGCACAGGTGAGGAAACAATAAACGAACTCAGAATCTGTAAGTGCCTGAAAGAAACATCTGGGATGCCCTGTAGAGCCCTTGGGAGGTCTCTCAATTCATTATTGTCCCTAGGAGGGGTCGTATCCTTAGGGTAAACATAGCTCATTGCTTCCTGTAGATCCTAGCAGACACCAGGCCATGGCTTCCTTCCTTCCCCCTGCAAATTTGGATGGGATATGACGGCCCAATTGATCCTCTCCTCTCTCCTATTTAGGGAAAGAGTTTGGAGGAGTTCAGTTCTTGTTTTTATTTGACCTCTCTCTTGTATTGTTTTGGTGTTCCCCTTTCCATCCCTGTTTGAGGTTTCTGTCTCTATCACAGCAGGTGATGCAATGGTAGGTGAGAAAGAGGAGCAGAATTTTCAGCAGGAAAATGTTGAGCAAGTGGATAAACACAGAGCATTTTTGCAAAGATCAAAAAGGAATGTGTCCAGGAGTCATGAGCAGGGAAACTCCTGGGAGAGTCAGCACAGACCAGAAAGAGAGCAGGGAAACCAGCCAGGAGAGAGAATGGGTAAATTTATTTTCTGTTGGGGAACTCAGAAGAGCCTCAAGGAAATCACAGCACAGCAGGAAATCCTCATGGGAAAGAGGAAAAATACATGCTGTGAGTGTGGGAAAAGCTTCTCCAGCAGCTCGGCCCTTTCTCAACATCAGAGAATCCACACAGGGGAGAGGCCCTATGAATGCCGTGAGTGTGGGAAAACCTTCACTCAGAGATCAGGCCTTTCTGAACATCAGAGAATCCACACAGGGGAGAGGCTCTGTGAATGCCGTGAGTGTGGGAAAACTTTCACTCACAGATCAGGCCTTTCTCAACATCAGAGAATCCACACAGGGGAGAGGCCTTTTGAATGCCGTGAGTGTGGCAAAACCTTCAGTCAGAGCTCAGTCCTTTCTAAACATCAGAGAATCCACACAGGGGAGAGGCCCTATGAATGCCGTGAGTGTGGGAAACGCTTCACTGAAAGATCAACCCTTTCTAAACATCAGAGAATCCACACAGGGGAGAGGCCCTATGAATGCCGTGAGTGTGGGAAAAGCTTCACTCACAGATCAGGCCTTTCTCAACATCAGAGAATCCACACAGGGGAGAGGCCTTTTGTATGCAGTGAGTGTGGGAAAACCTTCAATCACAGCTCAGTCCTTTCTAAACATCAGAGAATCCACCAGACGGGAGAGGCCCTATGAATGCCATGAGTGTGAGGAAAAACTTCATTCACCGCCCACAGCTTGTTAGCCATCAGAGAATCCACACAGGTATGCGACCCAATGGAAGTAGTGAATGTGGGAAAACCTTATTTTGCCACTGAGCCCATGTGAGCCATCAGAGAATCTGCAAACACTATAGAAACCCCTAGGGCTATCAATACTTTAATACTTTTCCTGATTCCCACAGAGTAACTTTTAAAAGCTGTTTGAACTGCTTGAAGCACCGATATCCCTCAGTTTGTCCAGATGAGTGGCCAAGTTTTGCATTTTGCAGTTTGACTCTTTGAGGTGGACCCATTTGTCCTTTTTATCAACTCCATTCTCCCATGAGTAATTTGAGTGTGCCCTTCTCAAAAGAAACAAGGGAGCATCACATTTATACCATTCCTCCTATTGCAGAGTTATTGTTAGAGTCACCAGTGATGCAGATTGTATCATTGCCAGTTATTCTCACGTTGCTTCGGGGTTGTGCTGAAGAGTAGTTATCATGGGAACTTTCCAAATTATATTTAAATGAAGAGGAGCAAGGGCAGGAAAAAAAGTGTCATTTCAGCCTCTGTGATACTGGAAGGAAATGTAAAAAGCGGCAGAGTCCTGTGGCACCTTATAGACTAAAAAACGTTTTGGAGCATAAGCAATATACAAAAACTTATAAGAGAACACTTCAATCTCCCTGGACACACAATCACAGATTTAAAAATAGCCATCCTGCAACAAAAAAACTTCAGACCCACACTTCAAAGAGAAACTGCTGAGCTTCAGTTTATTTTCAAATTTGACACCATCAGCTCAGGATTAAACAAAGACTGTGAATGGCTAGCCAACTACAAAGGCAGTTTCTCCTCCCTTGGTGTTCACACCTCCATTGCTGTAAGAGAGCCTCATCCTCCCTGATTGAACTAACTTTGATATCTCTAGCCTGATTCGTGCTTGCATATTTATACCTGCCTCTGGAAATTTCCACTACATGCATCTGATGAAGTGCGGATTCACCAACAAAAGCTTATGCGCCAATATGTCTGTTAGTCTGCAAGGTGCCACAGGACTCTTTGTCACGTTGTACAGAGCTGGACTAAGACAGCTACCCCTCTGATACCTGGAAGGAGATGGGGTGACTCAGAGATTCCGTCCTTCCCCATCACGGCAGAACTGTTACCTTTTGTCTGAGCCAGGCAGAGTTTATCGTCATCACATTCTACCCCTCCACTTCTCAAAGTGTCATGTGATGAAGTGTTCTCAGTTGTCCGTGCTTGGAGATGATGCTTTGACTTATTTAATCCTATGCGAGAGTCGCTATGACTGGAGATGAAAGTATCAAAGGGCTGGAAGGGGAATTCAAATGGATCCTAAATACAGTGTGATCATTTGGAGTTTAAATCCCAGGTTCCATCTATTGGTAAAGCCAATTCTGCAAGGTGGCTGCTTTTTCCCCCATTATGGGAATGCTAGGATACTAAACATGTTGTAAATAACATAACTGACTATTGAGACAGTGCTCATTGAAATATGTTTGAATGGATTAGAGGAGAATGTGATGGGAGAATCTCTTGTCCTGATTCTAAATAATTAGATGTAGCCTGCTCTGGAATTTCAATTTACACTTCATTGTCATGTATTCTATCTCTCTGTGATCTGGGTTTCTATCTTTCTTGATGGCTCTGTGGTCACATAATTAGATATTAGTTCAGCTCAGATTTATTGGAGAATTGAAGACAAATGAGCATTTGCTAAAGTCGTCATTTCTCACTTCAGCTTTGCTTTTCCCCATCCTTCCATGATGACATGGAGAAAGTTCAAGTGCAGTTCTGTCAACAGGAGAGAACTCTCCAATTTACTGCACATGCTAACAAAGACACAGCAGTGATTTAAAATCTCCACTTGGAAATGGGGAACAGCAGCAGACCCCCCAGTAACTGAGGGAAGTGCATATGAGCACAGCATAGTTCAATTGTTTAAATCAATATTGTCTCAGATGGCTATGTTGGCAGGAGAAGCTCTCCTGCTGACATAGCGCTATCTACACAGGGATTAGAGCTGTGTAACTACGTTGCTCAGCTGTCTCGATTTTTCGCATCCCTGAGCAATAATTATACCAATAAATGTCTGTAGTGAAGACTAGAGTTTTCTCTTGTGTTTTATGCATTTACATCATTTCTCCCCTACCTCCTACTACTTCGAAAGATTTAAAGTGTGACAAGAGAGGTATTTTTCCTCAGGATGCAAACATTCCCACATAGGAGACACCTTCCACCAACACGCATGACAGAAGAACCAGAGATATATGAACTCTCAGAAGTGTTGGGACAAACCACAACTTGAGCCAAGATTCAGGTGTTGGCAAAGGGAATTAAAAGAAAACTAACATATATGACACGAATTTGTGATTTTTTAATATGTTAATGTTACCAATGAAAATGAAATTATAGATGGTTATTGGTTCAAGAGTAAGAGACTAATTGTTTGATAATCTGAATTATTTTGGAAAACTGGAAGTTGTCTTGTTTTTTTCTTTTTTTAGTTGTACAGGAAATGATGGCTAATCTTCAAAAGTTACTTGGATTTAATTTACCCCCTGTAGTGCAGGGAGTTCTGGTAGAAAACCTCACTCCAAAGGTTCGGGTGGGAGAATAGGTGTTAGCGTGTATGTCATGGTATAAATCCCCACTCTGAACCTTAGCGTTCAAAAGATGGGGTACCAGCATGAATTCCTCTAAGCTTGATTACTAGCTTAGAACCTGTAGCGCTGCCACCAACCAGGAATTCCAGTGCCTGGTACACTCTGGTCCCCCCAAAACCTGGCCCAGGGACCCCCAAGACCCAGACCCTCTGAATCTTAACACAAGGAAAGTAAACTTTTTCCCCCACCGTGGCCTCTCCCAGGCTTCCCCTCCCTGGGTTACCCTGGAAGATCACTGTGATTCAAACTCCTTGAATCTTAAACAGAGAGGAAAATGCACCTTCCCCCCTCCTTCTCTCTCCCCCTCCCAGACTCTTCCTGAGAGAGAGAGTAATCCTAACACAGAGAGAAATTAGCCTCTCTCTCCCCCTTCCCTCCTTTCTCCCCACCAATTCCCTGGTGAATCCAGACCCTATACCCTGGGGTCTCACACCAGAATAAAAAAAAAACAATCAGGTTCTTAAACAAGAAACTTTTAATTAAAGAGCGAAAAAAAATTATCTTTGTAAATTTAAAATGGAATAGGTACAGGGTCTTTCAGCTATAGACACTGGGAATAGCCTCCCAGCCTAAGTATTCAAGTACAAATTAAAATCCTTTCAGCAAAATACAAGTTTGAACTCCTTCCAGCCAAATGCACATTTGCAAATAAAGAAAACAAACGTAAACCTAACTCGCCATGTACCTAGTACTTACTATTTGGAATCTATATGAACCTGTATCAGGGAGATTGGAGAGAAATCTAGTTGCACATCTGGTCCCTCTGAGCCCCCTGAGTGAACAATAATCAAAAACTAACAGCACACACAGAAACTTCCCTCCCTCAAGATTTGAAAGTATCCTGTCCCCTGATTGGTCCTCTGGTCAGGTGACAGCCAGGCTCACTGAACTTGTTAACCCTTTACAGGCAAAAGAGATATAAAGTACTTCTGTTCTATTAACTCCTTCTATCTGTTTATGACAGTGTATAAGAGAATATTGGGCCTGTATAAATTTTATTTTTTTGTATTTCAAATAGAACATATTATGCTTAGCTTCGAAGTCAATTTCTATTAAAAGGAAAACTACTCATGGAGACAAGTTGTCTTAAGTTTTTACCCACTTACACTGTAAGGGTCACTGGCTTCCCCACTTCTCTAATTTGCAAAGGAGAGGTCTGACATCTGTTATAGGATGTGTCCAGCAGGTAGGAAAGCTGCAGCTGTCAGCCATCAATACCAAGGAAAAGGCTGAAATCCATTGCCTTTCATATCAAAAAGCCATCCAAACGCTGGTCTACACTGACAAGCTATGTTGACATCACCACATCTCTCAGGGGTATGAAAAATCCACTCCCCTGAGAGAAGTAGTTAATGTGACCTAAGCCCCAGCGTAGACAGTGTTAGGTTGTCAGAAGAATATTTCCAGTGTTTGAAGGGTAGACAGAGCTTTAGACAGATTGATCCCCTATGGGAAGCCAGTTATGACATCAATTCCAATTTTGACCCATCTCCCTATATGTGAGAAAGCTGCTAGTATGGAGGGCTGAGCCAGGTAGCCGATCACCTGGTTCAACTGAGGGAAAAGCTCTTAGTACCCATCAGGCCAAAGACTGAGAGAAATAGAGAGTTCCAACCATTGTCATTTTAGTATCTTATTGTTCCTCTCTCTGTTTTTTGTGCTGGCCTTTCTGTTCTATCAGGGTGTGACTGTATAGCTCAGTGCATGTGTGATAAAAGCTCTTTGGTGGCAGTTGGCAAAGAGGTCAAATAATTCACAAGAAACTCCTGCCTCAGACCTGACAAACTCATCACACCTAATGCACTAATTTTTATGATATTTATCCAGGAAGCTTAGCAGTGAGATCTCTAGTGAAAGCTTGTAAATTATTGTTACTCCTGGTCACTGCAAGAGGTGTATATGAGTTCTGTTGAAGGAGTTTTGTAAGTAGATGGAAAATTAGTCCCATATGGTATTGTCATGAAAGTGAGTCACCCCAATCACAGGTCTTGTTGGGGACAGCCCATTCAAATGGGAGGGAATTGTCACCCATCCCTTGCTAGCCAGTTATGCACTGTATTGCTGTATTGTCAACCTGTGCTCCAGCCCAGAAAAGCCAATGGAAAACTATCAATGACAAATTATAGATATGGAAACCCCGTGGAAGTGAAAAGGACAATATGACAATGAGGAAATGGTCCATTCTGTGAATATATGCAAAAGACTGATTCAGTTTATGACAGGGTGGAGAGAAACACTCCGGGTCCATTCACCAAGGAGATCACTACTGACAGCGGTGCTTCAAGAAAGGCAGGGGCATGGTCCCTGGGGACTAGCAATCACTGCAATAGACTGTCACCTCACACTTCAGTCTACTTAGCTAGGGAAAGGAGCTATTAAAAAGTGTCGGTTGCGTTTTATGATTTTGTTTTGTTGGTAACGGTTGGTTTCTATCACTCACATTTGTTTCTGTTTAAATCTCTGTCCCTTGTTAAATAAATTTCCATTTGTTTGATAACTGTGCTCAAGTGCTGTGTGTGATACCAGTAAAACTGGTAACCTGGGATGTACCATTGCTTTGGGCAGAGAGGAGCTGGGATTTTTCTGAGCCTTGGTCTACCCTGAGGGGGGGGGGTGTGAATCGATCTAAGTTACACAACTTCAGCTACATGAATTATGTATCTGAAATCAATGTACTTAGATTGATTTACCGTGGTGTCTTTGTCGTGGTGAGTGGACTACAGCAGCTCCCCGTAGACTCTACCTGCACCTCTCACTGAGCTGGAGTACAGCAGTCGGCAGGAGAGCACTCGATGTATTGCATCTACACTAGACGCGATATATCGACCCCCGCTGGATCGATCGCTGCCCACCGATTCGGCAGGTGGTATAGACATACCCCGAGTATCTGGTGATCGGAGCTGGACCCTGGAGGGGAACACATTGAAGGAACTCAGGGGTTAAGGTGCCTCTATTGTCAAGCTGCTGTGGCTCAGAGGAGGGTGCTTGACTGCCGGACAGGTTGGTGAGCTTGGTCGCTAACATCCAGCTGCCAAAAGTCCTTCTTAGTAGTGGCAGGTGGCAACAAGGAGACTCACAGCCCTTGGCACCCTTAGAATGGTCACAGTATGCATCTATGTTGATCAACCTGTCAGATCCACACAGGGAAAGCTCCCTATAGCATAGCTCCCTGACTCAAAATAGCCCTAAAACTCTGCCCTATGAAATCATGGAACATGTGCTCTTCGCTCTGTGAAAGCATGTAAAGAATCCAAGCTCTGGAGAGTAGGGATTGGGTCCACAGTAACCTAGTCAAATTGGAGGATTGGGCCAAAAGAAATCTGAGGAGGTTGAACAAGGAGAAGTGCAGAGTCCTGCACTTAGGAAGGAGGAATCCCCTTCGCTGCTACAGCCTGGGGACAGACTGGCTAGGCGGCAGTTCTGCAGAAAAGGACCTGCAGTTGGACTAGATACCTCCTGAGGTTTCTTCCAACCCTAATCTATGATTCTGAGTAGCTGCAAGTGGCCCCCAAATGTTTCTTTGTGTTCACAACTGTAAAGACACTGGGAATGGGCAACAGGATGGATCACCTCATGATTATGTGTTCTGTTGATTCTCTCTAAAGCATCTGGCATTGACCACTGTTGGAAGACAGGACACTGGGCTAGATGAACCATTGCTCTGACCTGGTACGGCTGTTCTTATGTTTTCTGTACAGGAATGAGGCTCTTACAAAGCAGAAATGGGAGGTGTGGCTCTAAATTGAATTCAGTTTTAGAGAGAAATGTGTTCAAACACAGTGAGATTCGATGTATGGAAGAAAAAGGAAGTGATCCCCAGCTCCTTCCCCAAAGCCTTAGGTGGGGATTAGCTGCCAACAGCTGTGGCTGCTGCTCTGAGGGGAGCAGTATAAGCTGTCTGCCTGGGGATGCAGCCCACCAGCTGGTTCTCCTGGGGCAGATGGTGGGTTGTTGGGCAGGGATGGTGCATCAGCTGGGGTCTGAACTATGAACAGGGATCTAAGGACTCTACACTGGCCTCCAGTGGAGGTTGAGGATGCTGAGGCAGTGGAAACTCAGCATCAGAGTCATCAAGATTCAAAGCTGCTTGGGGGTGGAGAGGAGGGGGGTGACTGCTGCATTTTTAATGCATCCCCTTAACTACTCACCCGTGACAACCTGGCTACCCGCAGCTTTGTCATTGCTCTGTGGTTCTCCTGTTGCCCATTCCCAGCTTCTGGCAAGCAATGGCTAGAGACACCATCCTGCTCATCCTGGCTAATCGCCATTGTTGACCCTGTCCTCCATGCACTTCTCTAGTTCTTTTTTAGCTCTGTTCTAGTCTTGGCCTTCACAACATCCTCTGGCAAAGAGTTCCCCAGGTTAACTGTGCGTTGTATGAAGAAATACTTCGTTTCAAACCTGCAGCCTATTCATTTCATTTGGTGACCCCTCCTAGTTCCTGTGTTATGAGGAGGAGTAAATACCACTCCCTTCCTTGGTCCTTTGAAAGATGATATGTGAGCCCCCACCTCTCTGCCCCATATCTCACGTCCAGGGATCAACACGAATATAACAACATCGCAAACAACAAGGTTCAAAGTCATGTGGGAAAAGCATTGTGTGTTTACATTCCTTATATTCCCGTCCCATTGCATGGCCATTTCCTTTCTCTCCTTTCTGTTAAAAGCTTTTCTGTTTTGCACAGAAACATTATTTCCCCAGGAGAGACCCAGGAGTGAGGGCTGCATTCCTGTACCAAACAGTCACTAGAAGGGGGCAGACAGGCCTTTAGGACGAGGCATCTATCACTGACAGAAAATCATCTCCCACCTGCAGGTCACTGGCAGCCTGAATTTCTTCCTTATCCTTCCGGAGTCTTGTCTGGAATCAGCACTATCCAGCCCCTCTGTATGTAGTGGGGAAAAATCACAAACCTTGTCTTTAAAACAAGCTGTTCCCTTCCTTCTCAGGGAAGATTTTTCTATGATTGAGGTTGAGTTTCACTTCCCCTCTCCTAGGGGCAGGTTGGGTGTGGGGCCAGCTCCCAATGAGATCTGTTTTCAGCTTTGCCCCCTAACTCTGCTCCCAGCTGTCAAGAGGCTTCCAGCCCATCCACCCTGCTCACTAGCTCCATGGTCATATGTCACCCCCTTTACCAACACACGTAGCCTGCAGGAAAGCTACTCCTGCCAAATGTATTGGTGGTACAGTGGTGAGCATAGCTGCCTTCACAATCAGTAGACCTGGCTTCAATTCGCAGCCAACGCAATAATGGCTTTTCTCTTTTGTTGGTTCCTTGTCTGGAAGTGGTTTAATTTCAGTCACATTGTGTTACAATCACATCATCAATAGACTCAGACAAAAAATGTGGCAAAGCCCAGCAGTTCACACAGGATGGAGGCACACAAGGGGCTGAGAAGACAAAGCACTTGGAAACCTGCATCTCCCATCCCCTGGCCTTCCATGTTGTGATCCCAGCTGTGTGCGGATATTTATCTGATGTTCCTGCATGATGGGGAAATAAAGTTTTGAGTCAGTTTTTGCTCCGACAGATTCCTTTGCTGTTACAATTATAATGATATGAACAAAGGGAACCAAAAAAAAAAAAAAAAAAGGCAAAACAAAATCCACCCAAATTGCAATACAGGTGGGGAAAGAGAAGATCACAGTTAAGCCAAATCTGTCAAAATAAAAATACTAAAACAGGAGCCGGGGGAGAGAGATCAGGTCTGTGGAGATCCCCTTGATAGTTGAACTCACATTGCTAGAATCAAAGTTCAGACTTGACACTGGAAAACCTACAACTACCCAGCTCTGTGAACACCAAGATGGAGCTGGGACACTTGTTCTGCTTCAATCATTTACTGTCTCTGTGTTCTCTGTCTCTTCTCCCCCGTTACTCTTCTCCAATGTCTCTGCCTTTCTCCTCTGGCTCCCTCTCCCCTACCCTTGCCCAGAACTCACACTCTACAGCAGTTAGGAAAAGCCAGAGTTTCCATGTTCCACACATGATCCTGTATCAGAGGACGTGTGACCCCGGCCAAAATGAGTCATCAGAACAATATGACCCTTTATGGGAGACCTCTGCCTATTCCTGAATTTACACCTCCCTCCCCCCCAAAGGAGGTGAAGTACAGCTCTCACTGAGAGGCCCCCATAGGAGAAACTTCAGCCCAAAGACAAATTTGTGTGAAATGCTGAGAAGTGAAGAGCCCCCTTGGCTCCCCTAAATCCCCAGAACTCTAGTGTCACCCCCATGGCACCAACACAGCGAACCCAGTGGGATGGGATTATAGACTACAAGGGGGAGGCAGCAGGGAGTGAGGTGACAGGGAGTCTCTCTCTTTCCTTCTCTCTTCACTTTCTGTTCTTCTCTTTCCTTCCAGGAACTGCAGTCACAGCAGGGAGGGGTTTGTCTCTTTATTGGGGATCCATGTCTGTCACGGAGGTTGCAAAAGTCATAGATTTTGTGACGTTTGCAGTGGCCAGTGTGGCTGACTCCGTGGCTGCCCAAGCAGCTGGCCTGGGGACAGCTTGAGCAGTGGTTCCAAGGGTGGCAGGAGCAGCCACAGCTCGGTGGCTCCTGGCACCTGTCCCAAGGTGGCCAGAGCAGGGCTGGCCTCGGGGGCTCCCCTGGGGCTTCTCCCCCCCATACATGGTGCCACGGGCCCCCTGGACTCCCTGCCCCCACAGCTGGTGCCACAGACCCCTCTGGGCTTCCCTCTCCAAGATTCAATGAGGGATAATTATGGTATAGGTCATGGATGGGTCATGGGCAATGATTTTTGTTTTTTGCCCATGATATTTACTAAAAAAACCTGTGTTTAAATCTTATCCTTACTCATTATCGAGCAAATAAATCAACACGCTTCCAACTGCAAGCGGATTTAGCCCAGGACCCTCAGAGTCAGCAGCTGTTATGCCCCCACTGAGCTCTCTGGTCAGGTGTCCTAGTGCTGGAAGCCTCCTGTTTAGATCCTAAAATAGCGTTTTTGCACCAAGGGGGAGCTAAAATTTTGGACCAGACATTGTAGCTCCACTGTTATTTTATTGAATTGCTTCAAAAGAGCAAGTGTAGAAAGTGTCCTAAGTGCCAGGCTCTCTGCCATGGAAACAGCTGCCCCTGCTCTGCAGGAGTCTGTGCGTTCCACACAGCAACATACAAACCTGCCCCGAGCTGAAGGGGGATCAGACAGTGACAGGGTTGGTAACAAATACTTCAGACTCTTAACTCCAGGTCCCTTCCTTTCTTTAATGCAGGAAGTGCCAGTCACCTGGTAACCATGGTATTATCTTCACCTTAAAATACCTCTCGGTACATATTCAGTGAGCCCTCACCGCTGGGAGCCCCCAACCCCAGCTCCAGGGGCCCAACGCCTGGCGCCATCAAACCCCAGCTCCAGGGGCCCAACCCCCAGGGGCCCCCAATCCAAGATCCAGGGGCCCAGGCTCCCTGGGGGCCCCAACCCCAGCTCCAGGGACCCAACCCCTGGGGTCCTCAACCATAGCTCCAGGCGATCAAACCCTGGGGGCCCCCAACCCCAGCTCCAGGGGCCCAGCCCCTGGGGGACCCCAACCCCAGCTCCAGGGGCCCAACCCCGGGGGCCCTCAACCATAGCTCCGGGGCCCAACCCCTGAGGCCCGCAACCCCAGCTCCAGGGGTCCAACCCCTGGGGTCCACAACCGTAGCTCCAGGGGCCCAACCCCTGGGGGCTCCCAACCCCAGCTCCAGGGGACCAACCCCTGGCGGCCTCCAACCCCAGCTTCAGGGTCCCAACCCCTGGGGCCCCCAATCGTAACTCCAGGGGTCCAACTGCTAGGGCCTCCAAACCCAGCTCCAGGGGTCTAACTTCTGGGGGCCCCCAACTCCAGCTCCAGTGGCCCAACCCCTGGAACTCCACCCCAGCTCCAGAAACCCAAACCCTCGGGGCCCAAACCGTAGCCTCAGGGGCCCAAATCCTGGGGCCCTCAACCCCAGCTCCAGGGGCCCAACCCCTGGGGGCCCCAACCGTAGCTCCAGAGGCCCAACCCCTGGGGGCCCCAACCGTAGCTCCAGAGGCCCAACCCCTGGGGGCCCCAACCATAGCTCCAGAGGCCCAACACCTGGGGACCCCAGCCCCAGCTCCAGAGGCCCAACACCTGGGGACCCCAGCCCCAGCTCCACAGGCCCAACACCTGGGGGCCCGCAACCCAAGCTGCAGGGACCCAACACCTGGGGTACCACAACCCCAGCTCCAGGAGCCCAATCCCTCGGGACCCCGAACCCGAGCTCCCGGGGCCCAAAACCTGGGGGCTCCCAACCCCAGCTCCAGGGGCCCAACCCCTGGGGGCTCCTAACCACAGGTCCACGGGCCCAACCCCTGGGGCCCCCAACCGTAGTTCCAGGGGCCCAACCCCTGGGGGCCCCAAACCCCGGCTCCAGGGGCCCAACCCCTGGGACCGTCAACCGTAGCTCCAGGGGCCCAAACCCTGGGGGCCCCCAACCCGAGCACCGGGGCCCAAAACCTGGGGGCTCCCAACCCCAGCTCCAGGGGCCCAACCCCTGGGGGCCTCTAACAACAAGTCCACGGGCCCAACCCCTGGGGCCCCCAACCGTAGTTCCAGGGGCCCAACCCCTGGGGGCCCCCAACCCCAGCTCCAGGGGCCCAACCCCTGGGACCCTCAACCACAGCTCAGGGGTCCAACCCCTGGGGCCCCCAACCGTAGTTCCAGGGGCCCAACTCCTGGGGGCCCCCAACCCCAGCTCCAGGGGCCCAACCCCTGGGACCCTCAACCGCAGCTCAGGGGTCCAACCCCTGGGGCCCCCAACCGTAGTTCCAGGGGCCCAACCCCTGGGGGCCCCCAACCCCAGCTCCAGGGGCCCAACCCCTGGGGGCCCTCAACCTTAGCTCCATTGCCCCAATTCCTGGGGCCCCCAACCCCAGCTCCACGGGCCCAACCCCTGGATGCTCTCAACCCCAGCTCCATGGGCCCAACCCCTGGGGCCCCCAACCCCAGCTCGAGGGGCCCAAACCCTGAGGCCCCAATTCCAACACCAGGGGCCTAACCCCTGGGGGCCCAAATCGTAGCTCCAGGGGCCCAACACCTGGAGGCCCCCAACCCCAGCTCCAGGGCCACAACCCCTGGGGCCCTCAACCATAGCTCCAGGGGTCCAACCTCTGGAGGTCCCCAACCCCAGCTCCAGGGGCCAAAATCCTGTGGCCCCCAACCGTAGCTCCAGGGGCCCAAACCCTGGGGCCCCCAACCCGAGCTCCATGGGCCCAACCCCTGGGGGCTCCTAACCACAGGTCCACGGGACCAACCGCTGGGGCCTCCAACCATAGTTCCAGGGGCCCAACCCCTGAGGGGCCCCCAACCCCGGCTCCAGGGGCCGAACCCCAGGGACCCTCAACCGTAGCTCCAGGGGCCCAACCCCTGGGGGCCTCTAACAACAAGTCCATGGACCAAACCCCTGGGACCCCCAACCGTAGTTCCAGGGGCCCAACCCCTGGGGGCCCCCAACACCAGCTCCAGGGACCCAACCCCTGGGACCCTCAACCGCAGCTCAGGGGCCCAAACCCTGGGGGCCCCCAACCCCAGCTCCAGGGGCCCAACCCCTGGGGGCCCCCAACCTTAGCTCCAATGCCCCAATCCCTGGGGCCTCCAACCCCAGCTCCATGGGCCCAACCCCTGGATGCTCTCAACCCCAGCTCCATGGGCCCAACCCCTGGGGCCCCCAACCCCAGCTCGAGGGGCCCAAACCCTGGGGCCCCAATTCCAGTACCAGGGGCCCAACCCCTCGGGGCCCAAATTGTAGCTCCAGGGGCCCAACACCCGGAGGCCCCCAACCCCAGCTCCAGGGCCCAACCCCTGAGGACCCCAACCCCAGCTCCAGGGGCCCAACCCCAGGGGTCCTCAACCCCAGCTCCAGAGACCCAACCCCTGGGGGCCTCAAACCCAGCTCCAGGATCTCAACCCCTGAGGGCCCAACCCCAGCTTTAGGAGCCCAACCCCTGAGGCCCTCAACCCCAGCTCCGGGAGCCCAACCCCTTCTGCTCCCCCAAATCCAGCTTCAGGGTCCAACCCCTGGGGCCCTCAACCGTAGCTCCAGGGGCGCAAACCCTGTGGGCCCCCAACCCTACCTCCAAGGGCCCAACCCCTGGGGCCCTCAACCGTAGCTCCAGGGGCCCAACCCCGGGGGTTCCCAACCCCAGCTCCAGGTGCCCAACCCCTGGGGGCCCCCAACCCAGCTCCAGGGGCCCAATCCCTTGGGCCCTCAACCCTAGCTCCAGGGGCCCATATCCTGGGGGCCCCCAACCCCAGATCCAGGGGCCTAACCCTTCGGGCCCCCAATCTCAGCTCCAGGGGCCCAACCCCTGGGGTCCCCAACCGTAGCTACAGGGGCCGAACCCCTGGGGGCTCCCAACCCCAGCTCCAGGGGCCCAACCCCTCGGGCCCCCAACCCCAGCTCCAGGGGCCTAACCACTGCGGTCCCCAACCGTAGCTCCAGGGGCACAACCCCTGGGGGCTCCCAACCCCAGCTCAATAGGACCAACTCCTAGGGGCTCCAACCCCAGCTCCAGGGGACCAAACCATGGGGGCCCCCAATTCCAGCTCCAGTGGGCCGAACAACTGGGGCCCCTAACCGTATCTCCAGGGGCCCAACCCCTGGGACCCCAGCTGTAGCTCCAGGGGCCCAACCCCTGGGGACTCCAAACCCCAGCTCCAGGGGCCCAACCCCTGGGACCCTAAACCGTAGCTCCAGGGTCCCAACCCCTGGGAGCCCCCAAACCCAGCTCCTGGGGCCCAAACCATGGGGGTCCCCAACTCCAGCTCCAGGGGCCCAACCCCTGGGGGTCCCCAACCGTACCTCCATGGCCCCAATCTCTGGGGCTCCCAACCCTAGCTCCAGAGGCCCAACCCCTGGGTGCTCCCAACCTCAGCTCCATGGGCCGAACCCCTGGGGCCCCCAACCCAGGCTCGAGGGGCCCAAACCCTGGGGGCCCCAACCCCAGCTCCAGGGGCCCAACCCTTGGGGGCCCAAAATTGTAGCTCCAGGGGCCCAAGCCCTGGGGACCCCCAACCCCAGCTCCAGGGACCCAACCCCTTGGGCCTCCAACCGAAGCTCCAGGGGCTAAACCTCTGGGGCCCCTAACCCCAGCTCCAGGGGCTCAACCCCTGGGGGCTCCCAACCCCAGCTCCAGGGGCCCAACTCCTGGGGTCCTCAACTGTAGCTCCAGGAGCCCAAACCCTGGGGCCTACAACCGCAGCTCCAGGGACCCAACACCTGGGAGACCCCAACCCCAGCTCCAGGTGCCCAACCCCTATGGCCCCGAACCCCATCTCCAGGGGCCCAACACCTGGGGGCCCCCAACCCCACCTCCAGGGGCCCAACTACTGCGGGCCCCCAACACCAGCTCCAGGGACCCAACCCCTGGGACCCTCAACCGCAGCTCAGGGGCCCAACCCCTGGGGGCCCCCAACCACAGCTCCAGGGGCCCAACCCCTGGGGGCCCCCAACCTTAGCTCCAATGCCCCAATCCCTGGGGCCTCCAACCCCAGCTCCATGGGCCCAACCCCTGGATGCTCTCAACCCCAGCTCCATGGGCCCAACCCCTGGGGCCCCCAACCCCAGCTCGAGGGGCCCAGACCCTGGGGCCCCAATTCCAGAACCAGGGGCCCAACCCCTCGGGGCTCAAATTGTAGCTCCAGGGGCCCAACACCCGGAGGCCCCTAACCCCAGCTCCAGGGCCCAACCCCTGAGGACCCCAACCCCAGCTCCAGGGGCCCAAGCCCAGGGGTCCTCAACCCCAGCTCCAGAGACCCAACTCCTGGGGGCCTCAAACCCAGCTCCAGGATCCCAACCCCTGAGGGCCCAACCCCAGCTTTAGGAGCCCAACCCCTGAGGCCCTCAACCCCAGCTCCGGGAGCCCAACCCCTGGGCTCCCCCAAATCCAGCTTCAGGGTCCAACCCCTGGGGCCCTCAACCGTAGCTCCAGGGGCCCAAACCCTGGGGGACCCCAACCCCAGCTCCAGGGGCCCAACCCCTGGGGCCACAAACCGTAGCTCCAAGGACCCAACCCTGGGGGGTCCCAAACCCATCTCCAGGGGCCCAACCCCTGGGGGCCCCCAACGCTAGCTCCAGGGGCCCAACCCCTGAGGCCCCAAACCGTAGCTCCAGGGGCCCAACCCCGGGGGTTCCCAACCCCAGCTCCAGGGGCCCAACCCCGGGGGCCCCCAACCCCAGCTCCAGGGGCCCAATCCCTTGGGCCCTCAACCCTAGCTCCAGGGGCCCATATCCTGGGGGCCCCCAACCCCAGATCCAGGGGCCTAACCCCTCGGGCCCCCAATCTCAGCTCCAGGGGCCCAACCCCTGGGGTCCCCAACCGTAGCTACAGGGGCCGAACCCCTGGGGGCTCCCAACCCCAGCTCCAGGGGCCCAACCCCTCGGGCCCACAACCCCAGCTCCAGGGGCCTAACCACTGCGGTCCCCAACCGTAGCTCCAGCGGCACAACCCCTGGGGGCTCCCAACCCCAGCTCAATAGACCCAACTCCTAGGGGCTCCAACCCCAGCTCCAGGGGACCAAACCATGGGGGCCCCCAACTCCAGCTCCAGTGGGCCGAACAACTGGGGCCCCTAACCGTATCTCCAGGGGCCCAACCTTGGGACCCCAGCTGTAGCTCCAGGGGCCCAACCCCTGGGGACTCCAAACCCCAGCTCCAGGGGCCCAACCCCTGGGACCCTAAACCGTAGCTCCAGGGTCCCAACCCCTGGGAGCCCCCAAACCCAGCTCCTGGGGCCCAAACCATGGGGGTCCCCAACTCCAGCTCCAGGGGCCCAACCCCTGGGGGTCCCCAACCGTACCTCCATGGCCCCAATCTCTGGGGCTCCCAACCCTAGCTCCAGAGGCCCAACCCCTGGGTGCTCCCAACCTCAGCTCCATGGGCCGAACCCCTGGGGCCCCCAACCCAGGCTCGAGGGGCCCAAACCCTGGGGGCCCCAACCCCAGCTCCAGGGGCCCAACCCTTGGGGGCCCAAAATTGTAGCTCCAGGGGCCCAAGCCCTGGGGACCCCCAACCCCAGCTCCAGGGACCCAACCCCTTGGGCCTCCAACCGAAGCTCCAGGGGCTAAACCTCTGGGGCCCCTAACCCCAGCTCCAGGGGCCCAACCCCTGGGGGCTCCCAACCCCAGCTCCAGGGGCCCAACTCCTGGGGTCCTCAACTGTAGCTCCAGGAGCCCAAAACCTGGGGCCTACAACTGCAGCTCCAGGGACCCAACCCCTGGGGGACCCCAACCCCAGCTCCAGGTGCCCAACCCGTATGGCCCCGAACCCCAGCTCCAGGGGCCCAACCCCTGGGGCCCCAAACCGTAGCTCCAGGGGCCCAACTCCTGGGGGCCCCCAACCCCAGCTCCATGGGCCCAACCCCTGGGGCCCTCAGCTGTTTCTCCACAGGCCGAACCCCTGGGGGCCCCAACCGTAGCTCCAGGGGTCAAACCCCTGGGGCCCTCAACCCCAGCTCCAGGGACCCAACGCCTGGGGGCCCCAACCTCAGCTCCAGGGGCCCAACCCCACGGAGACACTAACCCCAGCTCCAGGGGCCCAACCGCAGGGGTCCCCAACCTTAGCTCCAGGGGTCGAACTCCTGGGAGCTCCCAGCCCCAGCTCCTGGGGTCCAATCCCTGGGGGCCCCCAACCCCAGCTCCAGGGGCCCAACCCCTGGGGCCCTCAATCGTAGCTCCAGGGGCCCAACCCCTGGGGGCCCGAACCACAGCTCCAGGGGCCCAACCCCTGGGGCCCCCAACCCCAGCTCCAGAGCCCCAACGCCAGGGGGCCCAAAACCGTAGCTCCAGGGGCCCAACTCCTGGGGGCCCCCAACCCCAGCTCCAGGGGCCCAACCTCTGGGGGTCCCCAACTGTACCTCCATGGCCCCAATCTTTGGGGCTCCCAACCCTAGCTCCAGGGGCCCAACCCCTGGGGCCCCCAACCCCAGCTCGAGCGGCCCAAACCCTGGGGGCCCCAACCCCAGCTCCAGGGGCCCAACCCCTGGTTACCCAAATCGTAGCTCTAGGGGCCGAACCCCTCGGGCCCGCAACCCCAGCTCCAAGGACCCAACCCCTTGGGCCTCCAACCGTAGCTACAGGGGCACAACCCCTGGGGCCCTGAACCCCAGCTCCAGGGGCCCGACCCCTGGGGGCTCCCAACCCCAGCTCCAGGGGCCCAACTCCTGGGGTCCTCAACCGTACCTCCAGGAGCCCAAACCCTGGGGCCTACAACCGCAGCTCCAGGAACCCAGCCCCTGGGGGACCCCAACCCCAGCTCCAGGTGCCCAACCCCTATGGTCCCGAACCCCAGCTCCAGGGCCCCAACGCCAGGGGGCCCGAAACCGTAGCTCCAGGGGCCCAAACCCTGGGAGCCCCAACCCCAGCTCCAGGGGGCCATCCCCGAGGAGCCTCAAACCCAGCTCCAGAGGCCCAACCCCTGGGGCTCTCAACCCCAGCTCCATGAGCCCAACCCCTGGGGGCCCACACCACCAGCTCCAGGGGTCCATCCCCTGGGGCCCTCAACTCCAGCTCCAGGGTCCCAACCCCTGGGGGCCAAACCACAGCTCTAGGAGCCCAACCCCTGAGGCCCTCAACCCCAGCTCGAGGGGCCCAACCCCTGGTGCCCCCAACACTAGCTCCAGGGGCCCAACCCCTGGTGGTCCCCAACCTCAGCTCCAGGGGTCCAACCCCTGGGGCCCTCAACCGTAGCTCTAGGGGCCCAATCCCTATGGGGCCCTCAACCTCAGCTCCAGGGGCCCAACCCCTTGGGGCCCCCAACCCCAGCTCCAGGGGCCCAATGCCTGGCCCCCTCAACACCAGCTCCAGGAGCCCATCCGCTGGGGCCCTCAACCCCAGCTCTAGGGGCCCAACCCCTGGGAGCCCCAACCCCAGCACAAGGGGCCCAACCCCTGGGGCCCCCAACACCAGCTCCAGGGGCCCAACAACTGGGGCCCCAAGTGTAGCTCCAAGGGCCCAACCCCTGGGGTCCCCCAACCCCAGCTCCAGGGGCCCAACCCCTGGGACCCTAAACCGTAGTTCCAGAGTCCCAACCCCTGGGGACCCCCAACCCCAGCTCCTGGGGCCGAAACCCTGGGGGCCCCCAACTCCAGCTTCAGAGGCCCAAACCCTGGGTGTCCCCAACCGTACCTCCATGGCCCCAATCTCTGGGGCTCCCAACCCTAGCTACATGGGCCCAACCCCTGGGTGCTCCCAATCTCAGCTCCATGGGCCAAAGCCCTGGGGCCCCCAACCCAGGCTCGAGGGGCTCAAACCCTGGGGGTCTCAAACCCAGCTCCAGGGGCCCAACCCTTCGGAGCCCAAACAGTAGCTCCAGGGGCCCAACCCCTAGGGCCCCGAACTCCAGCTCCAGGGTCCCAACCCCTGGGGGCTCCCAACCCCAGCTCCAGGGGCCCATCTCCTGGGGTCCTCAACCGTAGCTCCAGGAGCCCAAACCCTGGTGCCTACAACCGCAGCTCCAGGGGCCCAACCCCTGGGGAACCCCAACCCCAGCTCCAGGTGCCCAACCCCTATGGCCCCGAACCCCAGCTCCAGGGACCCAACACCTGGGGGCCCCAACCGTAACTCCAGGGGCTCAACCCCTGGGGACCCGAACCCCAGCTCCAGGGGCCCCACCCCTGGGGGCCCCCAACCCCACCTCCAGGGGCCCAACTCCTGGGGCCCTCAGCCGTAGCTCCAGGGGCCCAACCCCTGAGGCCTACAACCAAAGTTCCCTAGCTCCCTAGCTGCAGGGGCCCAAGTCCTTGGACCATCAACCGTAGCTCAAGGGGCCAACCCCTTGGGCCCCCAATCCCAGTTCCAGGGACCGAACCAGTGGGGCCCCCATCCCCAGCTCCATGGGCCGAACTCGTGGGGCCCCCAACCCCAGCTCCAGGGACCAAACCCATGGGGCCCCCAACCCCAGCCCCAGGGGCCCAACCCCTGGGTCCCTCAACCGTAGCTCCAGGGGCCGAACCCGTGGGGACCCTAACCCCAGCTCCAGCGCCCCAACGACAGGGGGCCCAAAACCATAGCTCCAGGGGCCCAACACCTGGGGGCCCCCAACCCCAGCTCCAGGGGCCCAAACCCTGGGGCCCCCAAGTGTAGCTCCATGGGCCCAACCCCTGGGGGCCACCAACCCCGGTTCCAGAGGCCCAACCCCTGGGACACTAAACCATAGTTCCAGAGTCCCAACCCCTGGGGGCTCCCAACCCAAGCTCCTGGGGACGAAACCCTGGGGGCCCCCAACTCCAGCTCCAGGGGCCCAACCCCTGGGGGTCCCCAACCGTACCTCCATGGCCCCAATCTCTGGGGCTCCCAACCCTAGCTCCAGGGGCCCAACCCCTGGGTGCTCCCAACCTCAGTTTCATGGGCCGAAGCCCAGGGGCCCCCAACCCAGGCTCGAGGGGCCCAAACCCTGGGGGCCCCAACCCCAGCTCCAGGGACCCAACACCTGGGAGACCCCAACCCCAGCTCCAGGTGCCCAACCCCTATGGCCCCGAACCCCAGCTCCAGGGGCCCAACACCTGGGGGCCCCCAACCCCACCTCCAGGGGCCCAACTACTGTGGGCCCAACCGCAGCTCCAGGGGCCCAACCCCTGGGGCCCCAAACCGTAGCTTCAGGGGCCCAACTCCTGGGGGCCCCCAACCCCAGCTCCATGGGCCCAACCCCTGGGGCCCTCAACCGTAGCTCCAGGGGCCCAACCCCTGGGGGCCCGCAACCTCAACTCCAGGGGCTCAACTCCTGGGGGCCCCAACCACAGCTCCAGGGGCCCAACCCCTGGGGCCCCCAACCCCAGCTCCAGAGCCCCAACACCAGGGGGCCCAAAACCGTAGCTCCAGGTGCCCAACACCTGGGGGTCCCCACACCCCAGCTCCTGGGGCACAAACCCTGGTGGATCCCAACCCCAGTTCCAGGGGCCCAGCCCCTGGGGCCCCCAACCATAGCTCCATGGCCCAAATCCCTGGAGCTTTCAACCCCAGCTCCAGGGGCGAAACCCCTGTGTACTCCCAACCCCAGCTCCATGGGCCCAACCCCTGGGGCCCGCAACCCCAGATAGATGGGCCCAAACCCTTGGGGCCACAACCCCAGCTTCAGGGACCCAACTCCTGGGGGCCCAAATCGTAGCTCCAGGGGCCCAACCCCTGGAGGCCCCCAATCCCAGCTCCAGGGACCCAACTCCCTGTGCACCAAACCGTAGCTCCAGGGGCTGAACCCCTGGGTCCCTTAACCCCAGCTCCAGGGGCCTAATCCCTGGGACCGACAACCTCAGCTCCAGGGGCCCAACCCCTGGGGCCCCAAACCCCAGCTCCAGGGGCCCAACTCATTGGACCCTCAACCGTAGCTCCAGGGGCCCAACTCCTGGGGCCCTCAACCGTAGCTCCAGGGGCCCAACCCCTGAGACCTACAACCGCAGCTCCACGGGCCCAACCCCTGGGGCCCCAAACCCCAGCTCCAGGGTCCCAACCCCTTGGACCCTCAACCGTAGCTCTAGGGGCCCAACCCCTTGGGCCCTAATCCGCAGCTCCAGGGACCGAACCCGTGGGGCCCCCATCCCCAGCTCCAAGGGCCGAACCCGTGGGGCCCCGAACCCCAGCTCCAGGGACCGAACCCGTGTGGCCCCCAACCCCAGCCCCAGGGGCCCAACCCCTGGGTCCCTCAACCGTAGCTCCAGGGGCAGAACCCATGGGGCCCCCAAGCCCAGCTCCAGGGCCCCAACACCTGGGGGCCCAAAACTGTAGCTCCAGGGGCCCAAACCCTGGGAGCCCCAACCCCAACTTCAGGGGCCCTTCCCCTGGGGCCCTAAACACCAGGTCCAGGTGCCCAACCCCTGAGGGCCCCAGCCCCAGCTCCAGGGGCCAAACCCAAGGGGTCCTCAACCCCAGCTCCAGGGACCCAACCCCTGGGGGCCTCAAACCCAGCTCCATGGGCCCAACCCCTGGGGGCCCCCAACCCCAGCTCCAGGGGCCCAACGCGTGGCGCCCTCAACCCCAGTTCCAGGAGCCCAACCCCTGGGGCCCTCAACTCCAGCTCCAGGGTCCCAACCCCTGGAGGCCCAACCCCAGCTCTAGGAGCCCAACCCCTGAGGCCCTCAACCCCAGCTCCAGGGGCCCAACCCCTGACGGTCCAAACCCCAGCTCCAGGGGCCCAACCCCTGGTGCCCCCAACACCAGCTCCAGGGGCCCAACCCCTGGCGGTCCCCAACCCCAGCTCCAGGGGTCCAACCCCTGGGGCCCTGAACCGTAGCTACAGGGGCCCAACCCCTAAGGGGCCCTCAAACCCAGCTCAAGGGGCCCAACCCCTTGGGGCCCCCAACCCCAGCTCCAGGGGCCCGATGCCTGGCGCCCTCAACCCCAGCTCCAGGGTCCCAACCCCTGAGGGCCCCCAACCCCGGCTCCAGGGGCCCAACCCCTGGGACCCTAAACCGTAGTTCCAGGGTCCCAACCCCTGGGGTAATCCAACCCCAGCTCCTGGGGCCGAAACCCTGGGGGTCCCCATCTCTAGCTCCAGAGGCCCAACCCCTGGGGGTCCCCAACCGTACCTCCATGGCCCCAGTCTCTGGGGCTCCCAACCCTAGCTCCAGGGGCCCAACCCCTAGGTGCTCCAAACCCCAGCTCCATGGGCCCAACCTCTGGGGCCCCGAAACCCAGCTCGAGGGGCACAAACCCTGGGGGCCCCAACCCCAGCTCCAGGGACCCAACCCCTGGGGGCCCCAAACCCAGCTCCAGAGGCCCAACCCCTGGGGCCTTCAACCATAGCTCCAGGAACCGGACTCGTGGGGCTCCCATCCCCAGTTCCAGGGGCCAAAAACGTGGGGACCCCAACCCCAGCTCCAGGGCCCCAACCCCTGGGGGCCAGAAACTGTAGCTCGAGGGGCCCAAAGCCTGGGAGCCCCAACCCCAACTCCAGGGGCCCTTCCCTGGGGCCCTCAACACCAGGTCCAGGGGCCCAACCCCTGGGGGCCCCAACCCCAGCTCCAGGGGCCCAACCCCAAAGGTCCTCAACCCCAGCTCCAGGGACCCAAACCCTGGGGGCCCCAAACCCAGCTCCAGAGGCCCATCCCCTGGGACCCTCAACCCCAGCTCCATGGCCCCAACCCCTGGGGGCCCCAACCCCAGCTCCAGGGGCCCAACGCGTGGCGCCCTCAACTCCAGCTCCAGGAGCTCAAACCCTGGGGCCCTAAACTCCAGCTCCAGTGTCCCAACCCCAGCTCTAGGAGCCAAACCCTGAGTCCCTCAACCCCAGCTCCAGGGGCCCAACCCCTGGGGGCCCCAACCCCAGCTCCAGGCGCCCAACCCCTTGGGCCCCAAACCTTAGCTCCAGGGGCCCAAACCGGGAGTTCCAAACCCCAGCTCCAGGGGCCCAACCCCTGGTGGCCCCCAACCCCAGCTCCAGTGGCCCAACCCCTTGGGCCCTCAACCGTAGCTCCAGGGGCCCACATCCTGGGGGCCCCAAACCCCAGATACAAGGGCCCAATCCCTCGGGCCCCCAATCCCAGTTCCAGGGGCCCAATCCTTGGGGTCCCCAACCGTAGCTCCAGTGTCCGAACCCCTGGGGGCTCCCAAAGCAAGCTCCAAGGGCTCAACCCCTCAGGCCCCCAACCCCAGCTCCAGGGGCCTAACCCCTGGGGTCTCCAAATGTAGCTCGAGGGGCACAACCCCTGGGGGCTCCGAACCCCAGTTCAATCAGCCCAACCTCTGGGGCCTCCAACCTAGCTCCAGGGGCCCAACCCATGGGGGTCCCCAACTCAAGCTCCAGGGCCGCAACCCCTGGGGCCCCTAACCGTAGCTCCAGGGGCCCAACCCCTGGGACCCCAACCCCACCTCAAGGGGCCCAACCCCTGGGGGCCCCAACCCCAGCTCCAGGGCCGCAACCCCTGGGGCCCCAACCGTAGCTCCAGGCCCCAATCCCTTGAAGCCACAACCGCAGCTCCAGCGGCCCATCCAATGGGGCCCTAAACCCCAGCTCCAGGGGCCGAACCCCTGGGGGCCCTCAACCCCAGCTCCAGGGGTCCAACCCCACGGGCCCTCAACCGTAGCTCCAGGGGCACAACCCCTTGGTGCCCCAACCCCAGCTCCAGGGACCCAACCCCTGGGGGCACTCAAACGTAGCTCCAGGGGCCCAACCCCTGGGGGCCCCCAGACTCAGCTCCAGGTGCCCAACCCCTGGGGCCCAGAACCGTAGCTCCAAGGGCCCAACCCCGGGGGGTCCCACCCCAGCTCCAGGGGTCCAATCCCTGGGGGCCCCGAATCCCACCTCCAGGGGCCGAACCCCTTCGGCCCTCAACCGTAGTTCCAGGGGCCCAAACCCTGGGGGCTCCCAACCCCAGCTCCAGGGGCCCAACCGCTGGGGTCCACAACCGTAGCTCAAGGGGTCGAAACCCTGGGGGATCACAGCCCCAGCTCCAGGAGCCCAATCCCTGGGGGCCCCCAACCCCAGCTCCAGGGGCCCAACCCCTGGGGCCCCCTACCGTAGATCCAGGGGCTCATCCCTTTGGGCCTCCAACCCCAGCTCCAGGGGCCCAACCCCTGGGCCCCCCAACCGTAGCTCCAGGGACACAACCCCTGGGAGCTCCCAACCCCAGCTCCAGAAGCCCAACCCCTGGGGGCCCTCAACCGCAGGGGCCCCCAACCGCAGCTCCAGGGGCCCAACCGCTGGGGTCCCCAACCGTAGCTCAAGGGGTCGAAACCCTGGGGGATCACAGCCCTCGCTCCAGGGGCCCAATCCCTGGGGGCCCCCAACCCCACCTCCAGGGGCCCAAACCCTGGGGCCCCCTACCGTAGATCCAGGGGCCCAACCCCTTGGGCCTCCAACCCAAGCTCCAGGGGCCCAACCCCTGGGGGCCCCCAATCGTAGCTCCAGGTGTCCAGCTCCTGGGGCCTCCAACCCCAGCTCAAGGGGTTCAACCCCTGGGGGTCACCAACCCCAGCTCCAGGGGCCCAACCCCTGGAACCCTCAACCGTAGCTCAAGGGGCGCAAACCCTGGGAGCCCCAACGCCAGCTCCAGGGGCACTTCCCATGGGACCCTCAACACCAGGTCCAGGGCCCCAAGTCCTGGGGGCCCCAACCCCAGCTACAGGGGCCCAACCCCAGGGGTCCTCAATCCCAGCTCCAGGGACCCAACCCCTGGGGGCCCCAAACCCAGCTCCAGAGGCCCAACCCCTGGGGCTCCGAACCCCAGTTCCATGGGCAAAACCCCTGGGGGCCCCCAAGCCCAGCTCAGGGGCCCAACACGAGGTGCCCTCAACTCCAGCTCCAGTAGTCCAAACCCTAGGGCCCTAAACTCCAGCTCCAGAGTCCCAACTCCTGGGGGCCCAAACCCAGCTCTGGGAACCCAACCCCTGAGTCCCTCAACCCCAGCTCCAAGGGCCCAACCCTTGGGGGGCCACAAACACCAGCTCCAGGGGCCCAATCCCCGGGCCCCTCAACCCCTGCTCCAGTAGCCCAAACCCTGGGGCCCTCAACCCCAGCTCCAGGGGCCCAACCCCTGGGGGCCCCAACCCCAGCTCCAGGGGCCCAACCCCTTGGGCCCCCAACACAAGCTCCAGGGGCCCAACCCCTGGGGGACTCCAACCCCATCTCCAGGGGTCCAACCCCTGGGGGCCCCCAACCCTACCTACAGGGGCTCAACCCCTGGGCCCTCAACCGTAGCTCCAGGGGCCCAACCCCTGGGGGCCCCCAACCCTACCTACAGGGGCTCAACCCCTGGGCCCTCGACCGTAGCTCCAGGGGCCCAACCCCAGGGGTTCCCAACCCCATCTCCAGGGGCCCAACCCCTCTGGGACCCCAACCCCAGCTCCAGGGGCCCAACCCCTTGGGCCCTCAACCGTAGCTCCAGGGGCCCACATCCTGGGGGTCCCCAACCCCAGATACAGGGGCCTAACCCCTCGGGCCCCCAATCCCAGTTCCAGGGGCCCAACCCCTGGGGTCCCGAGCTGTAGTTCCAGGGGCCGAATCCCTGGGGGTCCCAACTCCAGCTCCAAGGGTCCAACCCCTCGGGCCCCCAAACCCAGCTCCAGGGGCCTAACCCTTGGGGTCCCCAACCGTAGCTCCAGAGGCCCAACCCCTGGGGGCTCTGAACCCCAGTTCAATAGGACCAACTCCTGGGGCCTCCAACCCCAGCTCCAGGGGCCCAACCCATAGGGGCCCCCAACTCAAGCTCCAGGGGTCGAACAACTGGGGCCCCTAACCGTAGCTCCAGGGGCCCAATCTCTGGGACCCCAACCCCAGCTCAACTTGCCCAACCCCCCCCAACCCCATCTCCAGGGCCACAGCCCCTGGGGGCCCCAACCCAACCTCCAGGGCTGCAACCCCTGGGGCCCCAACCGTAGCTCCAGGGTCCCAACCCCTTGGAGCCACAACCGCAGCTACAGCGGCCCATCCCCTGGGGCACTAAACCCCAGCTCCATGGGCTGAACACCTGGGGGCCCTGAACCCCAGCCCCAGGGGTCCAACCCCTGGGGCCCTCAACCGTAGCTCCAGGGGCCCAACCCCTGGGGGCCCAAACCCTAGCTCCAGGGACCAAACCCCTGGGGGCCCTCAACCGCAGCTCCAGGGGCCCAACCCCTGGGGGCCCCAAAACCAAGCTCCAGGTGCCCAACCCCTGGGGCCCTCAACCGTAGCTCCACGTGTCCTATCCCTGGGGTAATCAACCCCTGCTCCAGGGGCCCAACCCCTGGGGCCCTCAGCTGTTTCTCCACAGGCCGAACCCCTGGGGGCCCCAACCGTAGCTCCAGGGGTCAAACCCCTGGGGCCCTCAACCCCAGCTCCAGGGACCCAACGCCTGGGGGCCCCAACCTCAGCTCCAGGGGCCCAACCCCACGGAGACACTAACCCCAGCTCCAGGGGCCCAACCGCAGGGGTCCCCAACCTTAGCTCCAGGGGTCGAACTCCTGGGAGCTCCCAGCCCCAGCTCCTGGGGTCCAATCCCTGGGGGCCCCCAACCCCAGCTCCAGGGGCCCAAGCCCTGGAGCCCCCACCACAGATCCAGGGGCCCAACCCTTAGGGCCTCTAACCCCCGCTCCAGGGGCCCAACCCCTTGGGCCCTGAACCGTACCTCCAGAGGCCCAAACCTTTGGGCCCCCAACCCCAGCTCCAGGGGCCCTACTCCTGGGCCCCCAACTGTAGCTCCAGGGACACAACCCCTGGGAGCACCCAACCCCAACTCCAGAGGCCCAACCCCTGGGGGCCCTCAACCGTAACTCCAGAGGCCCACAACCCCAGCTGCAGGGGCCCAACCTCTGAGGCTCCCAATCGTAGCTCCAGGGGTCCAGCTCCTGAGTCCTCCAACCACAGTTCAAAGGGTTCAACCCCTCAGGGCCCCCATCCCCAGCTCCAGGGGCACCACCTCTGGGGTCTACAACCGTAGCTCCAGGGGCCCAACCCCTGGGGCTCCAACCCCAGCTCCAGTTGCCCTACCCCTGGGGCCCTCAACCGTAGCTCCAGGCGCCTAACCCCTGGGGGCCCTCAACCCCAGCTCCAGGGGCTGAACCCGAGGGGCCCCCAAATCCATCTCCAGGGGCCCCACCCTTGACTCCCTCTACCATATCTCCAGGGACCAAACCCCTGGGGGCCCCCAACCCCGGCTCCAGGGGCCCAATTCCTGGGGACCCCAACCCAAGCTCCACGGGCCCAACCCCTGGGATCCCCAACCCCAGCTCCAGGGGCCCAACCCCTGAGCCCTAAACCGTAGCTCCAGGGGCCCTATCCCTGGGGACCTCAACCTCAGCTCCAGGGGCCCAACCCCACGGGGTCACCAACTCCAGGTCCAGGGGTCCAACCCTTCGGGGCCCAAACCGTAGCCCCAAGGGTCCAACACCTGGGGGCCCTCAACCGTAGCTCCAGGGGCCCAACCCCTGGAGGCCCCCAACCCCAGCTCCAGGGGCCCAACCCCTGGGGCCCCAACAGTACCTCCAGGGGCCCAACCCCTGGGGGCCCCCAACCCAAGCCCCAGGGGCCCAACACGTGGGACCCTCAACCGTTGCTCCAGAAGCCCAACCCCTGGGGGCCCCCAACCCCAGCTCCTGGGGCCCAAACCCTGGGGGTCCCCAACCCCAGCTCCAGGGGCCCAACCCTTGGGGGCCCCCAACCGTAGCTCCATGGGCTCAACCCCTGGGGCCCCCAATCCCAGCTCGAGGGGCCCAAACCCTGGGGGCCCTGACCCCAGCTCCAGGTTTCCAACCCCTGGGGGCCCAAATCGTAGATCCAGGGGCCCAAACCCTGTGGGCCCCCAACACCAGCTCCACGGGAACAAACCCTGAGGCCCTCATCCGTAGCTCCAGTGGCCCAACCTCTGGAGGCCCCCAACCTCAGCTCCAGGGGCCCAACCCCTGAGGGTCACCAACCGAAGATCCAGGGGCCCAGCTCCTGCAGCCCCCAACCGTAGCTTCAGGTGCCCAACCCCTGGGGCCCCCAACCCCAGCTCCAGGGGCCCAACCCCTGGGGCACCAAACTGTAGCTCCAGGGGCCCAATCCCTGGGGCCCTCAAACGTAGCTCCAGGGGCCCAACCCCTTCGGGCCCCCAACCCCAGCTCCAGGGGCCCAAACCCTGGGGGACCCCAACCCTAGCTCCAGGGACCCAATCCCTGGGGCCCCCAACCGTAGCTCCAGGGGCCCAAAACCTGAGGACCCCCAACCACAGCTCCAGGGGCCAACGCCCTGGGGCCCCCAAGCCCAGCTCCAGGGGCCCAAACTCTGAAAGCCCCAACCCCAGCTCCACGGGCCCTTCCCCTGGGGCTCTCAACACCAGGACCAGGGGCTCAACCCCTGGGAGCCCCAACCCCAGCTCCGGGGGCCAAACCCCAGGGGTCCTCAACCCCAGCTCCAGGGACCCAACCCCTGGGGGCCCCAAACCAAGCTCCAGAGGCCCCACACTTAGGGCCCTCAACCCAAGCTCCATGTACCCAACCCCTGGGGGCACCCAACCCCAGCTCCAGGGGCCCAACGCGTGGCGCCCACAACTACAGCTCCAGGAGCTCAAACCCTGGGGCCCTAAACTCCAGCTCCAGGGTCCCAACCCCTGGGAGCCCAACCGCAGCTCTAGGAGCCCAACCCCTGAGTCCCTAAACCCCAGCTCCAGGGGCTCAACCCTTGGGGGTCCTACCCCCAGCTCCAGCGGGCCAACCCCTGGGGCCCCAAACACCAGCTCCAGGGGCCCAACCCCTGGGGGCCCTCAACCCCAGCTCCAGGAGCCCAACCCCTGGGGCCCTCAACTCCAGCTCCAGGGGCCCAACCCCTCGGGGCCCCAACCCCAGCTCCAGCGGTCGAACCCCTGGGGCCCCAACCGTAGCTCCAGGGGCCCAAACCTTGCGAGCTCCAACCGCAGCTCCAGCGGCCCATCCCCTGGGGCCATAAACCCCAGCTCCAGGGGCCAAACCCCTGGGAGCCTCAAACCCCAGCTCCAGGGGCCGAACCTATGCCGGCCCTGAAACCAGCTCCTGCGACCCCAGCCGTGCGGGCCCTGATCCCAGCTCCAGGGGCCCCACCCGTGGGGCCCTGACCCCAGCTGCAGGGGCCCCAATCATGCGGGCCCTGAACCCAGCTCCAGGAACCCAACCCGTGGGGGCCCAGACCCCAGGTCCATGGGCCCCACCCATAAGGGCCCTGACCCCAGCTCCAGGGACCCGTCCTCGGGGGTCCTGACCCCAGCTCCAGGGGACCACGCCGTGGGGGCCCTGACTCCAGCTCCATGGGCCCCACCCCTGGGCTCCCTGACCTCAGCTCCAGGGGCCCAGCCTATGCGGGCCCTGACCCCAGCTCCTGCGGCCCCACCCGTGGGAGCTCTGACCCCAGCTCCAGAGGCCCACCCTTGCGGGCCCTGACCCCAGCTCCAGGGTCCCAACCCATGGGGGCCCTGACCTCAGCTCCAGTGGCCCCACCCGTTTGGGTCCTGACCCCAGCTCCAGGGGCCCAACCCCTGGTGATCATGACCCCAGCTCCATTGGCCAAACCCTTGCGGGCCCTGACCCAAGCTCCAGGGACCATACCCGTGGGGGCCCTGACCCCAGCTCCAGGGCCCCAGCCCGTACGTGTCCTGACCCCAGCTCCAGGTGTCCAACTCGTGCGGGCCCTGACCCCAGCTCCAGGGGCCCAACCCGTGTGGATCCTGACACCAGCTCCATGGGCCCAACTCGTGGGGGCCTGACCCCAGCTCCATGGGCCCCATACGTAGGGGCCTGAACCCCAGCTTTAGGGGCGCAACCTATGCCGACGCTGACCCCAGCTCCTGCGGCCCCACCCATGCGGGCCCTGACCCCAGCTCCAGGGGCCCAACCAATTCGTGGCTTGATTCCAGCTCCAGGGCCCCAACCCGTGCGGGTCCTGATCCCAGCTCCAGGGGCTCCACCCGTGCGGACCCTGACCCCAGCTCCAGGGGCCATACCCGTGGGGGCCCTGATAATAGCTCCAGGGTCCCAACCCTTGCGGGGCCTAACTCCAGCTCCAGGGTCCCAACCCGTTTGGGTCCTGACCCCAGCTCCAGGGGCCCAACCAGTGGAGGCCCTGACCCCAGCTCCAGGGGCCCAACCCCTGGTGATCATGACCCCAGCTCCAGTGGCCAAACCCGTGCGGGCCCTGACCCAAGCTCCAGGGACCATACCCGTGGGGGCCCTGACCCCAGCTCCAGGGGCCCCACCCGTGCGGACCCTGACCCCAGCTCCAGAGGCCATATCCGTGGGGGCCCTGACCATAGCTCCAGGGTCCCAACCCTTGCGGGGCCTAACCCCAGCTCCAGGGGCCCAACCTGTGCGAATCTTCACCCCAGCTCCCGGGGCCCAACCCGTGTGGGCCCTCACCCCAGCTCCAGTGGCCCAACCCATGGTTGTCCTAACCCCAGCTCCAGGGACCCAACCTTTGCGAGTCCTGACCCCAGCTCCAGGGGCCCAACCCGTGTGGGCCCTGACCGCAGCTCCAGAGGCCCCACCCATGCGAGCCCTGACCCCAGCTCCAGGGGCCCAACCCGTGGAGGCCCTGACTCCAGCTCCAGGGGCCCCACCCATGTGGGTCCTGACCCCAGCTCCAGGGGCCCAACCCGTGCGGTCCCTGCCCCAGCTCCAGGGACCCAACCTGTGCGGGCCCTGAACCCAGCTCCAGGGGCCCAACCAGTGGGGGTCATGACCCCAGGTCATGTGGCCCAACCTGTGCGCACCCTAACCCCAGCTCCAGAGCCCCCACCCATCCAGGCCCTGAACTCAGATCCAGGGACCTTACCCGTGGGGGCGCTGACCCCAGCTCCAGGGTCCCACTCCGTGTGGACCCAGACCCCAGCTTCAGGGGCCCAACCCGTAGGGGCCCTGACCCCACCTACAGGAGCCCAACCAGTTCGGGCCCTGACCCCAGCTCCAGGCGCCGAAATCGTAGGGGCCCTGACCCCAGCCTCAAGGGCCCAACCCGTGGAGGCCCTGACCACAGCTCCAGGGGCAACAACCGTGGGGGCCCTAACCCCAGCTCCAGGGGCCCAACCAGTGCGAGCCCTGACCCCAGCTCCTGGGGCCCCACCCGTGCGGGCTCTAACCCCAGCTCCAGGGGCCCAAGCTGTGGGGACACTGACCCCAGCTCCAGGGGTTCCACCCGTGTTAGCCCTGACCCCAGCTCCAGGGGCCCAACGAGTGCTGATCCGAACCCCAGCTCCACCAGCACAACCCGTGCGGGCACTGACCCCAGCTCCAGGGGCCCCACCCATGGGGCCCTGGCCCCAGCTCCAGGGGCCCCAATCGTGCGGGCCCTGACCCCAGCTCCAGATCCCCAACCCGTGGGGGCCATTACCCCACCTCCATGGGCACCACCCGTAGGGTCCCTGACCCCAGCTCCAGAGCCCAATTTATGCAGGCCCTGACCCTAGCTCCTGCCGCCCCACCCATGTGGGCCCTGACTCCAGCTCCAGGGGACCAACCCGTGGGGGCCCTGACCACAGCTCCAGGGTCCCAACCCTTGCAGGGCTAAGAACAGCTTCAGGGGCCCAACCTGTGCGAACGCTCACCCCAGCTCCCGGGGCCCAACCCGTGTGGGGCCTGACCCCTGCTCCAGGGGCCCAACGCATGCTGGCCCTGACCCCAGCTCCAGGGGCCCAACCCCTGGGGGCCATGACCCCAGCTCCAGTGGCCCAACCCGTGCACGACCTAACCCTAGCTCCAGAGGCAACACCCGTGCGGGCCCTGGCCCCAGATCCAGGGGCCCCACCCGTGGGGGCGCTGACCCCAGCTCCAGGGGCCCACCCTGGGCAGTCCCTGACCCCAGCTCCAGGGGCCGAACCCGTGTGGGTCCTGACCTGTGGGGGCCTTGACTCTAGCTCCAGGGGCCCAACCTGTGCGGGCACTGACCCAAGCTCCAGGGGCCCTTACCCCTGCTCCAGGGGCCCAACCAGTGCGGGCCCTGACCCCAGCTCCAGGGGCCCAACCCGTGGGGGCCCTGACCCCAGCTCCAGGGGCCCAACCCGTGGGGGCCCTGACCCCAGCTCCAGGAGCCCAACCTGTGGTGGCCATGACCCCAGCTCCAGTGGACCAACCCGTGCGGGCCCTTACCCTAGCTCCAGGGGCCCAACCCGTGGGGGCCCTGACCCCAGCTCCAGATGCCCAACCCGTGGGGGCCCTGACCCCAGCTCTAGGGTCCCAACTTGTAAGGGTCCTGACCCCAGCTCCAGGGCCCCACCCGTGGGGGGCCTTATCCCATGTCCAGGGGCCCAACTCGTTCGGGCCCTCACCCCAGCTCCAGTGGCCCATCCTGTGCGGGCCGTGACCCCAGCTCCAGGGGTCCCACCCATGGGGGCCCTGACCCCAGCTCCAGGGCCCAACCCGTGTTGGCACTGACCCCAGCTCCAGGGGCCCAACCTGTGGGGACCCTGACCCCAGCTCCAGGGCCCCACCCATGTTGGCCCTGACCCCAGCTCCAGGGGTCCAAGCCGTGAGGCCCCTGACCCCAGCTCCGGGGGCCCAACCCTTGCGGGCACTGACCCCAGCTCCAGGTACCCAACCCGTGGGGGCCATGACCCCAGCTCCAGGGACCAAACCCGTGCGGGCCCTGACCGCAGCTCCAGAGGCCCAAACTGTGCGGATCCTGACCCCAGCTCCAGGAGCCCAACCCGTGGGGGCCCTGACACAAGCTCCAGTGGCCTAACCCGTGCGGGGCCTGACTGCACATCCAGGGGAACAACCTGTGCGGGCCATGACCCCAGATCCACGGGCAAAAGCCTTGTTGACCCAGACCCCAGCTCCAGGGCCCCAATCAGGTCCAGTGGCCCCACCCATGGAGGCCCTGACCTCAGCTCCAGGGGCCCAACTCATGCGGGCAGTGACCCCAGCTCCAGGGATCCAACCCGTGGGGGCCCTGACCCCAGCTCCAGGGGCCCATCCCGTGCGGACCCTGACCCCAGCTCCAGAAGCCCAACCCGTGGGGGCCCTGACCCCAGCTCCAGGGTCCTAACCCATGCGGGCCCCTCCCGTAGCTCCAGGGACCCAACCCGTGGGGGTCCTGACCGCAGCTCCAGGGGCCCAACCTGTACGGACCATGACCATAGCTCCAGGAGCCCAAGCCTTGGGGGCCCTGACCCAAGCTCCAGCGGCCTAACCCGTGTGGGGCCTGACTGCACATCCAAAGGCTGAACCCATGCGGGCCATGACCCCAGATCCAGGTGCCCAACCCTTGTTGACCCAGACCCCAGTTCCAGGGCTCCAATCAGGTCCAGGGGCCCAACCCGTGGAGGCCCTGACATCAGCTCCAGGGGCCCAACTCGTGCAGGCAGTGACCCGTTCCAGGGGCCCAACCCGTGTAGGCCCTGACCCCAGCTCCAGGGGCCCAACCAGTGGGGGCCCTGACCCCAGCAACAGGGGCCCAACCCGAGGCGGCCCTGAACCCCAGCTCCAGGGGCCCAACCCATGGGAGTCTGACCCCAGCTCCAAGGGCCTACCCCGTGCTGGCCCTGACCACATCTCCAGGGGCCCAACCCGTGGGGGCCTGACCCCAGCTCCAGGGGCCCAACCCGTGCGGGGCTGACCCCAGCTCCAGGGGCCCAACCTGTGCGGGCCTTCACCCCAGCTCCCAGGGCCCAACCCGTGCGGGCTGTGACACCAGCTCCAGGGGCCCCACCCGTGGGGGCCCTGACCCCAGCTCCTGGGGCCCCACCTGTGGGGGCCCTGACCCAAGCTCCAGTGGCCTAACCTGTGCGGGGCCTGACTGCACATCCAGGGGCCCAACCTGTGCGGGCCCTGACCCCAGCTCTAGGGGCCAAACCCGTGCGGGCCGTGACCTCAGCTCCAGGGGCCCAACCCGTGGAGGCCCTGACCTCACCTTCAGGGGCCCAACCCGTGCGGGCCGTGACCCCAGCTCCAGGGGCCCATCCCGTGGGTTCCCTCACCCTAGCTCCGGGGGCCCAACCCGTGCATCCCCTGACCCCAGCTCCAGGGTCCCAACCCTTGCAAGGCCTGACCCCAGCTCCAAAGGCCCAACCTGTGCGAACCCTCACCACAACTCCCGGGGCCCATCCCGTGTGGGCCCTGATCCCAGCTCCAGAGGCCAAACCAGTGGGGGCCCTTACCCCAGTTCCAGGCGCCGAACTCGTGGGGCTGTCCGGGACTCTAACCTCGACGGCAAAGTTTGTTCTCTGACCGCGAGAGAGACAGGCAACACCAGCAAGGTCCAATCAAAAGCTCTTTATTGACAAGTGCACGCATCAATAGAGAGCAGCTCGTCTCCAGAGAGAACCAGCCCCCTCTTTACATCTTAGTATAAGCCTATATAGACAGTTCCATCGCGTCATAAATTATTCACTGGAGCAGCCCACTCCCTTCTTCTAACAACTAGAAACTAGACACCTTTAGTATACATGCATGCCTAAAGTTAGAAATGTAGGGGAGTTAAAAACAAACAAAGAACAAAACCAGGGAGTGAAAACAAGGAGGCTGGGAAACTAGGGCTCTTATCAGTTCTTCGAAGGAGCTGCCCGAACACAGCACATCTGGTACTATGCCAGGAATGCAGCTTCTCTTTTATCTCACTTTTTCCCAGCGCTTGTGAGACATGCTGCTGCTTCTCAGTGTTTTCCACTCAGGGATTACCCACAAACCTCTGTTAGCCTGACTTTGGTCAGGTTGGCATACCTGGTTTTCTCTGCTATATCTTTATTCAGGCCTAACAGGGCCCTGACCCCACACTAAATAACGCAACCCGTGGGGGCCATGACCCCAGCTCAAGGGGCTCAACCCGTGCGGGCCCTGACCCCCGCTCCACGGGCCAACCCGTGAGGGCCCTAACCCCATCTCCAGGGGTCCAACCCGTGCGGACCTTGACCCCAGTTCCAGGGGCCCAACCCGTGGGGGCCCTGACCCTAGATCCATGGGCCCCACATGTACATGCCCTAACCCCAGCTCCAGGGCCCCAACCTATGCCGCCCTGACCCCAGCTCCTGCAGCCTCACCCGTGCGGGCCCTGACTCCAGCTCCAGGGACCGAACCCTTACGGGCCCTGACCCCAGCTCCAGAGGTCCAACCCGTGGGGGCCCTTACCCCAGCTCCAGGGGCCAAACCCGTGCGGTCCTGACCCCAGCTCCAGAGGCACCACCCGTTTGGGCCCTGACCCCTGCTCCAGGGCCCAACCCGAACGGGCCCTGACCCCAGCTCCAGGGGACCAGCCCGTGGAGGCCCTGACCCCAGCTCCAGGGACCCAGCATTTGGAGGCACTGACCCCAGCTTCAGAGTCCAAATCCGTGCCGGCCCTGACCTCACCTCCAGGGGCCCAACCCGTGGAGGCCCTGACCTCACCTCCAGGGGCCCAACCCGTGTGGGCCGTGACCCCAGGTCCGGGGCCCAACCCGTTCGAACATTGACCCCAGCTCCACAGACCCCACCCGTGCGGGCCCTGACTCCAACTCCAGAGGCACCACCCGTTTGGGCCCTGACCCCATCTCCAGGGGCCCAACCCGTGCGGGTTCTTACCCCATCTCCAGGGGCCCAACTCGTGGGGGCCCTGTCCCCAGCTCCAAGGGCCGAACCCGTGGTGGCCATGACCCCAGCTCCACTGGCCAAACCCATACGGGCCCTGACCCCAGCTCCAGAGGCCCCACCGTTATGGGCCATGACCCCAGCTCCAGGGGACCCACCTGTGGTGGCCCTCACCCCAGCTCCAGGGGCCCAACCCTTGCGGGCCCTGAACCCAGCTCCAGACGCCGAACTCGTGGGGGCCCTGACCCCAGCCTCAAGAGCCCTACCTGTGGGGGCCCTGATCCGAGCTCCAGGGGCTCGACTTGTGCAGGCCCTGATCCCAACTCCGGGGCCCAACCCGTGGGGGCCCTGACCCCATCTCCAGGGATCCAACCTGTGCGGGCCCTGGCCCCAGTTCCACGGGCCCAGCCCGTGGAGGCCCTGACTCCAGCTCCAGGGCCCAAACCCGTGCGGGCTCTGACCTCAGCTCCAGGGGCCCAACCCGTATGGGCCTGACCCCAGCTCTAGGGGCCCAACCCGTGCAGGTCCTAACCGCAGCTCCAGAAGCCCAAACCGTGGGGGCTCTGACCCCATCTCCAGGGGCCCAACCCGTGGGGGCCCTGACCCCATCCCCAGGGGTCCAACCCGTGCGGGTCCTGACTCAACTTCCAGGGGCCCAACCATGCGGGCCTTGACCCCAGCTCCAAGGGCCCATCCCGTGGGGGCCCTGACCCCAGCTCCAGGGCCCCAACCGGTGGGGGCCCTTACCCCAGCTCCAGAGCCCAACCCATGCAGGGCCTGACTCCTGTTCCAGGGGCCCAACCCGTGAGCCCTGACTCCAGCTCCAGGGGCCCAAACAGTGCAGGCCCTGACCCCAGCTTCAGAGGCACCACTCGTTTGGGCCCTGACCCCTGCTCCATGGGCCCAACCCGAACGGGCCCTGACTCCAGCTCCTGGGGCCCAGCCCGTGGAGGCCCTGACCCCAGCTATAGGGGCCAAACCCATGGAGGCCCTGACCTCACCTCCAGGGGCCCAACACTTGCGGGCCGTAACCCCAGCTCCAGGGGCCCAACCCGTGGGGGCTCTGACCCTAGCTCCAGGGGCCCAACCTGTGCTGCCCCTGACCCCAGCTACAGGGGCACAGCATGTTCGCTCCCTGACCCCAGCTCCAGAAGCCCAACCCATGGGGGCCCTGACCCCAGCTCCAGGGGCCCAACCCCTGCAGGCCGTGACCCCAGTTCCAGGGGCTCAATCCGTCGGGGCCTGACCCCAGCTCCAGGGGCCCAATCCATGCGTCTCCTGACCCCAGCTCCAGGGCCCACCCCGTGGGGGCCCTGACCCCAGCACCAGGGTCCCAACCCTTGCAGGGCCTGACCCCAGCTCCAGGGGCCCAACCTGTACGAACCCTCACCACAACTCCCAGGGCCCATCCCGTGTGGGCCCAGACCCCAGCTCCAGAGGCCAAACCAGTGGGGGCCCTAATCCCAGCTCCAGCCGCCAAACTGATGGGGCTGTTAGGCCTGAATAAAGATATAGCAGACAAAACCAGGTATGCCAACCTGACCAAAGTCAGGCTAACAGAGGTTTGTGGGTAATCCCTGAGTGGAAAACACTGAGAAGCAGCAGCATGTCTCACAAGCGCTGGGAAAAAGTGAGATAAAAGAGAAGCTGCATTCCTGGCATAGTACCAGATGTGCTGTGTTCGGGCAGCTCCTTCGAAGAACTGATAAGAGCCCTAGTTTCCCAGCCTCCTTGTTTTCACTCCCTGGTTTTGTTCTTTGTTTGTTTTTAACTCCCCTACATTTCTAACTTTAGGCATGCATGTATACTAAAGGTGTCTAGTTTCTAGTTGTTAGAAAAAGGGGGTGGGTTGCTCCAGTGAATAATTTATGACGCGATGGAACTGTCTATATAGGCTTATACTAAGATGTAAAGAGGGGGCTGGTTCTCTCTGGAGACGAGCTGCTCTCTATTGATGCGTGCACTTGTCAATAAAGAGCTTTTGATCGGACCTTGCTGGTGTTGCCTGTCTCTCTCGCGGTCAGACAACGAACTTTGCCGTCGGGGTTAGAGTCCCTGACATCTTTGGCGACTCCGCCAGGACCCGTCTGACTCTCCAGCGGGGGATCGGACCCTGAGGCAACGCAGCGCGCATCCTCCAGTTTAGAGGAGCCTTGCCTGGTGATCTGATCTCTGCGTTGGCGATAAGGTGTGTTCTGTGAACCAGCTGAAGCTCGTAGAAATCCAGCAACGTCCACCTACCCTTTGAGTAGGGTCCAGGTTGTCGGGGTTAGAGTCCCTGACAACTTAGGTCTGGGTTAGAGTCCCAGTCCAGGTCTGGGTTAGAGTCCCAGTCCAGGTTTGCGCAGGATCCAAGTTGTCTGGGTTAGAGTCCCAGCCTGGGTTTGAGTCCCAGTCCAGGTGTTTGAGTCCCTGGAGAGGTAAGCAAGCGCTCGACGCGGGGAGGTGGGGGTTAGAGTCCCTTTACCTCGACCCGGGAAAGAGGGGTTAGAGTCCCTTCATTAAAATGGGACAAGTTGGCAATAAGTGCCCGGGGGACGCCCCGTTGTCTCTGATACTTAGAGATTGGAAAGAGATTTCTGAGACAGCTAGTCTAATTAAATTTAAGATGAGAAATCTGTGTTGGATCCAATGGCCATCATTTACCTTTCATTTGTCCCCGACTAGAGACTGGCCGGAGGGTGAAACCTTTTCCACAGATAGGATGAATCCTTAAGGGATATTTTGGTTGATCTTAGGCCGGGACAAATGGATTACTTGTTTGTATGGTATAATTATGAACCCATGGAGGGATGGATAGCTTTTGAAGCTGTTTGTATGGAGAGCTCTTGTAAAAAAAATCCCCCACCATATGCCCCAGAGCCGCACCGGGAGGAGGACAATTTTGTTCCTGTTTTTCCCCGCCTGATGGAGTGCAAAGATTCAAAAGCAGGTTAGGGACAGTTCAGGGACAGAGGAGAATCAAGGGGGAGCTCAGAGTGATGGTCCCTCATCTTCAGAAGAAGCAGGCAGCCTCACCCCCTCTGTGCAGCCTCCAGCCAGCCTTTTGCAAACTTGGTCAGGGACTGCTTTTCAAACACCCCCAATATTACAGCAGCCCTCGTCCTCGCCCTTGTGGACCCCCACTAGGTTACTTAACTCCATGAGGGAGAATGTTTCTGAGACACCCCTGATATGACAAGCCTCGCTGAGAACTTATCTGGTTCTACTGGTTGCTGGGGAACATGAGATGGTTTTACCCATATCCTGTTTGCAACTTCAAATTTGTTTAACTGGCAGTGCACTATGCCTCACTTATGAGACAATCCTGAGGCAGTGGAAAGAATGTTCTGCACAATCTTTTTCACTCATGTGCCCACTTGGGCAAATGTAAATCAGTTATTAGATACTCTCATGACAAAAGATGAAAGACAAAAAGTAAAAGAAAAATCTGCAGCTCATTTGAATGCACCTTGGCTAATTACTGACCCTAACTGGAATCCCAATAATACAGCTCAAAAGACAAAGTTGGATGGATTTTTAAAAGCTGTTTTGAATGGTATTAGAGATGCAGGGGAGGCTACTCCAAATTGGAGCAAGGTGACTGCTTGTGTTCAGCATCCAGATAAGCACCTCTCTGACTTTTGTGCTCGACTGATTTGTGAAGTTAAAAAGCATGGGAATTTAAATCCTGAAACTGATCATGGAAAGGAGATGGTTAAAATGGTTTTCATGTCACAATGTGCAAAGGATATTGCAAAGAGATTTAGAGAGCATCCAGATGGTACGCAAGGGAAAAGTTTGTCTAAAGTAGTTAGCATTGCTACTAGAATGTTTAATGGGAAAAAGAAAAAGAAAGAAAAAGACATAAGGAACGGGTTAATTTAAAAATCATCTTGGTCCCGGGATGGAAGGAGGGGGGTTGCTCTGCGTTCAGGGTCAGGAATCGGCGCGGACTGTGCTTGGTGCAGGGAGGGGCTGCTTTCGGCCCCAGCTGGCTGTGAAGGAAAAAATATAGACAGAGGCGAAGCAAAGGAAATACAAGTTACAGAACTGAAATTACATTTGCAAAGCTTAACTGTCCAGTAAGATCCAACAGAGTGCCTTTGTGACCCTGGAGTCAGTGTGGCTTGGTGACACCAAAGAAGCCACAGGCAGCCGACCTGGACTGGAATCTCTGAAAGAGACGCCGCAGGAGATTCCAGGGTGTAAGAGAACAGCCCTCCCAAGAGCAGAAGCATGTTGGAAATTCTGGATGAGCTGTAAACAGGATAATCTCCCTTCCACCTCTCCCCCTCCTCTGAACATTATACACAGAAGTGGCCAGTCTGAACGTACGTGTGTGAGTATAAAAGGAGCTTCGGGCTTGGGGCATTAATATTTTCCTGAGTGATGTGGGAGCGTTCCCAACACTCTCCGTTGTTGTTTTATTATTTTATTAATGAAGCTTTAAAATTCAGTTATATGGTGTGTTTTCTTTATCTTCCCCCAACGATCCTGTAGTGTCAGCCTGATCACCTGACACGAGGGATAGATTGGTAACAGAAATTTGTCACAGTTTGGTGAGCAATTAAGAAGAGGGGAGCCCTGCAGAATTTACACCATCTATTTGTTTTACCCTTGTTATTTTGTGTTTGCTTTGCTTGGTACTGTTGGTGTTATATGCTGAGAACTGCATGAGTAAAAGTGAGTCCTAATAGGATAAGAAAATACTATCTGGTTCTGGTTCTGTTCTATTTAACCAGTTACTGTTGGTTTTTTTTTGCTCTGTTCATTTGGACGTTAGGAGTGTGGGCGGAACTGAACCTCTCGTTCGTAATTCCTCGGAGTGGAAGCCATGTGTGCGAGAGAGCTCTGAGGTGGAATTGAGATCCTTCTGTCCCGTCCCCTGTAGCGGTCAGTGTATAGAAGTGGGAAAGTCTGGCTTAGACTGTAATTCCCTCTGCTCTCTGTGTAATTCTCTTTTCTGTTTAAGTGTCAAACAGATGAATGAGTCTCTGGGTAAACCCTCTAAGAATAGTCCTTTAACTTATATGTTAAGTAAATGGCCTTTGCCCAATGGGCCATGTGTCTTCGTCCACGTGGCAAGCCTCATGAAGGAGGACTCGGGTAGTTTTGTAAGTAAGAATGTCTAAGGCAAAAGACCAGGAGGGGTGGGGGTTAGTTAAGAAGCCCACCCTCCTAGCTAAACTGGTAGTGGAACAAGTTGGTGCCTATGGAAGGGACGGTTCAGTGAAAAAAGCAAGATCGGGCCCAGGCGGGCAGGCAACAGACAGAGAGATTGGAAAACAGGTTGGAAAACTTTAAGGGTGTAGTGGAAGGAAGGAGTAAGTAAGTGTAAGCATGGGGATTTCAAATACCCAGGACTTACTTGAAATGGTGATTTGAGTTAATAAAAGTGGCTGTTGGGAGACAAGTAAGTGATTTAAGGGAAAGTAAGAAGTTAACTCTGTAGTTGCTGAAGAAAACAGCAGTTGAACTTTGTAAAAATGCTAAAGAGGAAAGTTCTTGGTGTCTTTGAAATGTTTGTAAATAAATTGAGGCAAAGAAATTGTTAATTGCAATCATTTAGAATTTAGTTAAATTAGCTGAAGAATGTATATAGTGCTATGTAATTGAAATTTTATTAGGCTGTAAGGGCACTATAAGTAGTGATGTTTTCTTTCAGTGTTTGAAAGCAACAGTTAAAAGTAAAAAGCAAGCCAGAAAGCATCTGTATTAATGCAAATTATCTAACTGATAAGGTAGGAGCCACTGAAACCTGGGCTACCTATGAAACACATAAAATATGGGATAAATCCTCTGTTTTTCCTGAAATCAACAAGGGTATTTGTCTATTTTAAGCAATGATTGACTGCCCAGAAGGGGTAGACCTCTGGTTTTTTTTGTCTTTCAGATAATCAGAAAAAACTGATGCCAGTTGAACAGCATTCAACGTACCATGCAATTACTGGCACAATAGGAATTATGTTTTGTGTTCTATGTTCTGTCTTGTGGTGTTTGTCTAGTGGCCGGAATTGTTGTGTTTAGTGTTTTCATGGGATGGTCTGGTTTGAAATCAGGCAAAAAAAAAGTTAAATTAAAATGCACATACTTGCTTTGTTCAACTTGGAATACAAAGTGTTTAAATAAATTAGAACAATGTGATATATTAAAGTCTAATGCATTTCCTTAAGTAAAAAAAAGAAACTTCATTGGCCAAATTGTTAATTGCAAAAATTGTTGTTAAAATTTGCATACCAACAGTCTTTGAAAGCAAAGACATGAAAAGTTAACCCACTCCCCATATTGTACATGGGATCCTTCTGGCTACCTCAGATTTCTAGCCAAAGGGCTGGGGATGGTGGGAAGCTTTTGGACTACAGGTTGTATTAAGTGAACTCCTCAAAGTGGGTGTGCTTGTCCTGGCCTGTTGCTCCAAAGTTCTGTAATAAAGTTATTTTAGTGAAAGGGTATATGTGGCATACATTAAATAATAAGACTAATGTACTGTATAATGACAATGTGTAGGTGTTCATTGTTGGGAAAAAGATGTATAAGTAAAAAGTGAAAGTTTCCTTTGCAGGTTAAAAAAGCCAAGAAGAAAAGAAGGACAAAGAACAGAATGAATTAACTGAAAAAATAAAATGAAATAAAATAGCAAGCTCAGGCTATAGATAAGACACTGACTCCATTCAAGGACACTGCTCACAGTTAAGACTTGGTTAACAACCAGGAAAAGAAGAGCTTGAATTTGCCCATGCAGCTATGAGATCTGAAAAACACTGCCAGGCACTAATGAAATGTGTTAAGTTTCTTTTCTCACAGGTAAGGAATCACTACCCAAAGACCCTAGCAGCCCTGCCACTCCTTACAATCAGGAGACGGGATTGATGTAAAGGTCCACCAACGAAAGACTGCCTTGGCTCCATGCTGGAAAGGCCCTTAAGTCCTGATGACTACCAACACCGCTGTGAAGTGCCAAAGACTGACTGTTTGGACCCATGATTCTCACTGCAAAAAGACCTCTCCAACTCGGGAGAATTCTCCTACTGATGATTAGCCTATTTTTCCTTCTAGCTCCACTGTGTCTTCTGGACAGTAGGGAAAAAGTACAAAGTGACGTGCTAGTAACCTCTCCCTTGTCCACCGACAGATCTATTGTGCCTTTGAATTTTTCTACAAAAAGCAAAGCCATTACAGGGTTATGTGCTAGTAACCTCTGCCCTATATGATGCTGCACCACGACTGTTTTGGGAAAGAAGAAGAAACACTCACTCCACTGAAATTGCCAAAGTCCAGGAATTCCTGACTAGAAAGGACATTAAGAACTGACCCTGGTGAAAAAACAAAAAATTGTACACTGGCAGAAAAAATTTGTGGGACCCATGCTTGGGAATGTGGTATTGATTGGATTTTGGGGTTTATTCTACAGGCTGTGCCCTGTGTTCTGAATAAATTCTTCAGCATGTATTGGATTTTAAATAACAAGTACCCAAAAAGTTTGTTCTGCCACTGGAAATTTTACCTGTATTGAAACCATTCCAGTGACTAATAATGTAACCCCCTCCTATGCTATTAATGTCAATGCCTTTTAAAAGTACCTAAAATAGTTAAATAACAAATGTAATATAGTACTACACCAAGGAAAGATGGTATTAAATATAACTGAGGCTGGGAAGGCATTGCAGTGGGATCTAGTATGTTTGGAGATTCAGAATTTCCTGAATGACCAGCTAATGGCCATTCGAAGTGATCTTGAGTACCAGACTTGGCCCACTGCCCTTACAGAAACATCAGAAGTACCATCTAATCTGTGGTCATGAAGATATACTAAAGACTTTCTGGGTGGAAGTGTAAACATTTACAGTGCTCCTTCCAAGCACTTGGACCGGGGGGTGTGGGCTTCCACATACGGAAACCTGACGGGTCCATGGGGAGGATGCACATGAAACTGGATTATTCACCGAAACATCTGGAAAATTAGACCACTTGGTATATCTAACTGATTTATAGTCAGTGCCCCAATCCCTTAGTTGTCAGACAAACAGAATTCCACTCTTTTGTCCGTGCACTCATTCCTGGATTGTGGGTGGCTAAGCTCAAGAAAGCAGTTGTAAATATTTCTGCAAAGCTTAAAAAAAACAGCTAATGCATTAATAAACGCTTTCCAAAAGTTGCAACGAAAGACTAATGAAGTAGCAAAAGTAACTTTGCAAAATAAACGTGTGCTAAATGCCATGAACGCTAAATTAGGGAGAAGCTTGTGCTTGCATCGGGGAAAAATGTTGCTTTTTTGTTAATCACTCTGGCTTAATTGACAAGGATTTACAAGCTATTAAAAATGTTCTGTTGTTTTCCATGCTATATCTCTTGATCACACTTTTAGTTTTAAGGACCTCCACTCAGACCTTGGGTCATGGTTTACTAGCCTCCCCCGTACAATTGTTAAATGGATATGTGTCCCAAGAGTCCCATTATGGTCCTCTAGGGACAAAGGGGGGATTGTTAGGCCTGAATAAAGATATAGCAGACAAAACCAGGTATGCCAACCTGACCAAAGTCAGGCTAACAGAGGTTTGTGGGTAATCCCTGAGTGGAAAACACTGAGAAGCAGCAGCATGTCTCACAAGCGCTGGGAAAAAGTGAGATAAAGAGAAGCTGCATTCCTGGCATAGTACCAGATGTGCTGTGTTCGGGCAGCTCCTTCGAAGAACTGATAAGAGCCCTAGTTTCCCAGCCTCCTTGTTTTCACTCCCTGGTTTTGTTCTTTGTTTGTTTTTAACTCCCCTACATTTCTAACTTTAGGCATGCATGTATACTAAAGGTGTCTAGTTTCTAGTTGTTAGAAAAAGGGGGTGGGTTGCTCCAGTGAATAATTTATGACGCGATGGAACTGTCTATATAGGCTTATACTAAGATGTAAAGAGGGGGCTGGTTCTCTCTGGAGACGAGCTGCTCTCTATTGATGCGTGCACTTGTCAATAAAGAGCTTTTGATCGGACCTTGCTGGTGTTTCCTGTCTCTCTCGCGGTCAGACAACGAACTTTGCCGTCGGGGTTAGAGTCCCTGACAGGGCCATGACCCCACCTTCAAGAACCCAACCCGTGGGGGCCCTGACCCCAGCTCCAGAGGCTGAACCCGTGCGGGCCCTGACCCCAGCTCCAGGGGCCCAACCCCTGCAGGCCGTGACCCCAGTTCCAGGGGCTCAATCCGTCGGGGCCTGACCCCAGCTCCAGGGGCCCAATCCGTGCGTCTCCTGACCCCAGCTCCAGGGCCCACCCCGTGGGGGCCCTGACCCCAGCACCAGGGTCCCAACCCTTGCAGGGCCTGACCCCAGCTCCAGGGGCCCAACCTGTACGAACCCTCACCACAACTCCCAGGGCCCATCCCGTGTGGGCCCAGACCCCAGCTCCAGAGGCCAAAACAGTGGGGGCCCTAATCCCAGCTCCAGCCGCCAAACTGATGGGGCCATGACCCCACCTTCAAGAACCCAACCCGTGGGGGCCCTGACCCCAGCTCCAGAGGCTGAACCCGTGCGGGCCCTGACTCCATCTACAGGGGTCCAACCCGTGCAGGCTCTGTCCCCAGCTCCATGGGCCCCACATGTAGGGGCCCTAACCCCAGCTCCAGGGGCCCAACCTATGCCGGCCCTGACCCCAGCTCCTGTGGCCCCAACCGTGCGGGACCTGACCCCAGCACCGGGGGCCGAACCCGTACAGGCCCTGACCCCAGCTCGAGGCCTGAACCATGCAGGCCCTGACCCCAGCTCCACTGGCCCAACCCGTGCGGGTCCTGACCCCAACTCCAGAAGCCCCACCCGTACGGGCTATGTCCCCAGCTCCAGGGGCCCCACCCGTGGGGCCATGACCCCAGCTCCAGGGGCCCAACCCGTTCGGGCAATGACCCCAGCTCCAGGCGCCGAACTCGTGGGGACCCTGACCCCAGCCTCAACAGCCCAACCCGTGGGGGCCCTGACCCCAGCTCAAGGGGATCAACCCGTGCGGGCCCTGACCACAACTCCAGGGGCCCAAACCCGTGCGGGCCCTGACCACAACTCCAGGGGCCCAA
>NW_022060091.1:0-183178 GCF_007399415.2 Gopherus evgoodei
CAGTTTTAGAGCTGCAGCTCTCTCCAGGGCTGCTTTAAGCCCTGAAGGGCAGGAGCGGGTAACCACCCCACTACAATCCCATTGTCCTTTTCCCCACCTCAGGCGTGCTATCTTGGGGGACATTTTCACAATTAATTGTGGGATACACTCACACCTCTCAGGGAAATGGTAAACTGATAAGTACAGGTAGTCACACCCAACATCTGACTCTCAGAGTTAAATTAATCATTTCAGGGAGTAGACAAAAATACCATTTGACCTGCTAGCCCGATCAAATCTAATCAGTCCAATTTCAAACACACTCAGAGAACTTTCCAGGGTCTGGCTACAGACTGAGGGTCTGATTTGCCTCTCACGCACCCTGATGTAAATCAGGAGTAACTCCACTGGAGTCAATGGAGCTGATTGCAACCATTATGTAAATCAGAAAACCACCCCCTTCCACTCCCAACATAGGTTACAATGCCTTATCTGTTACATGTATACAAGAAAGACATGTGTTTAAAGTATAACTCCTTACTTTTTAAGATACTTTAAGAAATCCTGTTGGATTTCTTAGGGGGAAAATAAAAGCCACTTCTAATACATATCCCCTTTTTTTGGAAATATACACTCAGCAATGTTCAATTTTACAGTGATGAGGCTGCTGGATTTTCAGATGACTTCTCCAAAATGGAGATATCTCCCCCCATCATCCTGATTTCAATTACAGTGTCTGAATCTCTCTCTGTAGGTTGAAATGCCAAGTAATTCTAGGGGGAGTGCTCTATCCTGATTTGTCCTGGGGCCCCTGGGTGGAGTTATGAGAGGGAGAGAAAAAGCCACGAGACTTTAAGTAGCCTTGTCAGAGATGAATCATCAGTTTATGCTATTGTATCTTTATCTCCAGAAGTCACAGGACTGGATGAAAAGTCATTTCTTCATCTCCTGTGCTGGTGAAGGAACCCAACAGCATCCTCAGCTTCAAATAATTTTCACAGACTGGTGAGTCACTGTTCTCCTGCTGGCTAGTGAAAGAGGCCGCAGAGCTGAGACAATGACCATCAATGGCAAATAATATTGAAGAAATACCGTAAGAGACACAAAGTTCAAAAGACTTTAAGTATGCAGTCTTTATCCTTTTAGTTTTCCATTTTTGCCAGCAGGGATACGTGCTAATATGCAAATAATCAGTTTGTAACAGCAAAGTATTGAGCGGAGGCAGTGTGTGTGTGAATATGTTTCAGTGTGTCTGGTTGACTCTCCTACACAAGTAATTTATCAGATTTTTAAATCAGACCTAAATTAAATAATTTTATGCCTTAAGGAGACCACACAGATTTGTAGATTCATAGATTTGTTCTGAGGTCCAGAAGGAGGTGAGAGGCAGATCAGTTGAAAGTCTCTGGGTGAAGATAAACAGGTGAAAATACAGGGGTGATGTCATGGCAGGGGTCTGCTATAGATCATCAAATCAGGAAGAGGAGATGGATGTGGACTCTCTAGAACAAATAACAAAATTATCCCAAACATAAGACCTGATGATAATGGGGGACTTTAACTACCAAGACATCTTTTGGAAAAGTAATATGACAAAACACAAAATAGTCAACATGTTCTTGGAATGTTTGGAGGACCACTTTTGTTTCAAAAGGTGGAGGAAGTAACCAGGGGAAAAGCCATTTCAGACTTGATTAGGACTAACAAGAAGAAATTGGTTGAGAATCTGAAGGTTAAAGGTAATTTGAGTGAAAGTGATCAATGATAAATGATAAATTTAATAATTTGAAGGAAAGGAAGGGGTGAGAGCAGCAGAATAAGGGCAATGTACTTCAAAACTCAAAGAAATGAGTAGATAAGTTCCCATGAGAAGAAAATGTAAAGGAAAAAAGAGTTCCTGAGAGTTGGCAGTTTCTCAAAGATACAGTCTTAAAGGTGCTACAGCAAAACTATCCTGATGTGGAAGAAAAATAGGAAGAATAGTCAGAGGCCAATGTGGCTCCATCAGGAGCTTTTTAATGTTGTGAAAATGAAAAAGGAATAAAAAAAGTGGAAACAGATTGCTAAGGATGAGTACAAAAGGACAGCACAAGCATGAGGGACAAAATCTGAAAAGTTAAGGCACAAAATGAGTTGCACCTAATAAGGGACATAAAAGGCACTAAGAAGAGGTTTTTTAATACTCTATTAGGAGTCAAGAGAAGGACAAAGGAAAGTGTAGGTCCTCTACTTAATAGGAAAGGAGAGCCAATAACTGATAATATTAAGAGGACTGAGGTATTTAAGGGCTATTTTGCTTCAGTCTTCACTAAAAAAACTTAATGATGACCAGAAGTTTCACACAATTCATACTAACAACAAGGGGAAAGGAACACAAGCCAAAATAAGGAAAGAACAGGTCAAGGAATATTTAGATTTTTTAAACATATTCAATGCAACACGGCCTAATGAAATTCATCCTCGGGTACTTAAGGAACTAAATGAAGCAATCTTAGAACCATTAGCGATTATCTTTGAGAACTCATGGAGGGTGGGTGAGGTCCCAGAGGCATGGAGAAGGGCACACATAGTTTCTGTCTTTAAAAATAAGATGATGAAAGAGGACCCAGGGAATTTTAGATCAGTCAGAACTTTGGTACCTGGAAAGTTACTGGAACAAATGATTAAACAATCAATGTGTAAGCCGCTAGAGGATAACAGGGTAACAAGTTATAGCCAACACGGATTTGTGAAGAACAAATCATGCCAATTCAAACTCATTTCGTTCTTTGACAGGATCATTGACCTAGTGGATAGGGGCAAAGCTGTAGAAATTATATTTCTTGAATGTTCCATTGTCTTAAGCAAAGTAAGGAAATGTGGTCTAGATGAAATTACTATAAGTTGGGTACAATACTGAAAGACTGTACTCAAACTGTAGCTGTAGGAGGTTTGCTGTCAAAATGGGGGAACATATCTAGTGGGATCCTGAAGAGATCTGTCCTGGGTTTGGTATAATTCAGTAAAGAAAAGTACAAAGTACTATACTTCAGAGGAAAAAAAAAATCAATTGCACAATTACAAAATGGGAAGCAAATGGCTAGGTGGTAGTACTGCTGAAAAGGATCTGGGGGTTATAGTGGATCACAAATTGAATATGAGCCAACAATGAGCTACAGCTGTGAAAAAGGCTTATATCATTCTGGGGTGGGTGTATTGACAGGAATGTTGCATGTAAGGCACAGGAGATAAATGTCCCACTGTATCAGGCATTGTTGAGGACTCAGCTGGAGTACTAGGTCAGTTCCGGGCACCACACTTTAAAAAAGATGTGGACAAATTGGAGAGAGTACAGAAGAGACCACAAAATTGATCAAAGATTTAGAAAACGTGACCTATGAGGAAAGGTTTAAAAAAACCCAGGGATGTTCAGTCTTGAGAAAAGAAGCCTGAGTGGGGGAGGGACCTGATAACCATCTTCAAATATATTAAAGGCTATTATAAAGAAGACAGAGATCAATTGTTCTCCATGTCCATTGAGGACAGGAAAAGAAGTAATGAGCTTAATCTGCAGTAAGGGAGATTTAGGTTAGATATTAGGAAAACTTCCAACTATAAGGTTAGTTAAGCACTGGAACAGACTTTGAAGGGAGGTTGTTGAATCTTTGTCATTGGAGGTTTATTTTAAGAACAGGTTAGGCAAATACCTCTCAGGAACGGTCTACATATACTTGGTCCTTTCTCTGTTCAGGGGAATGGACTAAATGACCTTTGGAGGTCCCTTCCAGCCTTACATTTCAATGCTTCTATGATCATCTCCTGATCAAGGTTTTGAGATGCTAAACTTATTGAGCTCTTTAATTCTCTCACTGTAAGGTATTTTCTTTGCCACTCAAATAATTTTCGTGGTTGTTTTCTGCACTGACTCCAATTTTTCTACATGAATTGAGAGCAACTGTATGTTCATGAGCTCCAATTGTGGTGATGTTCTTAAAAAGCTAATATTTTCTACTGTCAGGCATTTATAGACCATGATCAAATCATGTCTAAACCTTCTCTTGAATAATTTAAATAGATTGATCTCCTTTGTTAGTTCCTTGTAAAACCTCAACTCATTTTTGTTTCTCTTCTCTGAACCCTTTTCATTTTCTCAAAGTCCTTTTAGAAGTGTGCACACCAAATGTGGAGAGTTCGTCTCTGCCATGCCATATACAAAGGAACTAACCTCCTGATTCAGAGATAGGTCACATCAAATGGCTATCTACTGCTCTCACAACAGTGAATGCATTAATACAACTAACCTCTTTTGGGAGTGGAGGAGCACGTTGGGCTAGGGTGCTTAGGATAGTGCTGAAATGGAGGAATGAGAGAATTCAAGAAGACCATTAAAAGATTTTCCTCCAAAAATTAGCCTGCAGTACTCAGCAGAGTCTGAAAATTGCTAGTTCAATCAGTTCAATAGGAGATGCATACCACTGAAAATCCCAACTTCAATAATGTAACATGAGGCAGAACTAACACTTCACTGGAATCAGAGAAACACAGACATCTCTGCATCTTCAGAGGATTCCCTGAACATCTTCAGGTGTTGCCCTAGATTCCAGTCATAAGATCTCAGCTGTGTTTCATCTGACAGAAGAGAATCACATCTATAGTGACAGTTTGTGAATTTCCTTACAACTTTGACTAACTTGTTTTTTTAAAAAAAAACAACTTCCAATAACAGGGATTCCACAGCCTCTCTTGGAAGCCTATTCCAGAGCTCAGCTACCTTTACAATTAGAAAAAATTTCCTGATATCTAACCTAAATCTCTTTTCTGCGGATGAAACCCTTTACTTCTCGTCCTACCTTCAGTGAATATGGAGAACAGTTGCTCACAATTCTGTTTATAGCAGTCCTTAATATATTTGAAGACTCTCATCGGATGCCCCCTCAGTCTTCTTTTCTCAAGACTAAACTTGCCTAGTTTTAACCTTTCCTCATAGGTCAGATTTTCTAAATCTCTCATCATTTTTGTTTTTCTCCTCTGCACTCTTTCCAATTTGTCCACAAATTTCTTAAAGTTTGGCACCCAGAACTGGATACAGTACTCCAGCTGAGGCCTCACCAGTGCCAAGTAGAGTGGGACAATGCCCTCCCCTGTCTTACATAGGACGCTCCTGTTAATGCACCCCAGAATGATAGCCTTTTCGCTACTGCATCACATTGTTGATTCATATTCAATTTGTGATCCCCTATAAGTCCCAGATCCTTTTCATCAGTACCATCACCTAGCCAACTGTTTCTCATTTTGTAGTCATACAATGAATGTTTTTCTTCCTAGGTACAGTACTTTGCAGTTTTCTTTACTGAATTTCAGTTTGCACATTTCAGACCATTTCTCCAATTTGTCAAGATCCTTTTGATTTCTTCTCCTGTCCTCCAAAATGCTTGTGAACACCAAGATACGTGTCTATCCAGCTTGATGTCATCCAAGCTTGATAGACATCTGTCTTGGATGGTTTAGAAGCAACAAATCCTGCCTGTTTGCAAGGGTTTAGACTCGATGACCCTTGTGGTCCCTTTTAAACATATGATTCACAAATGTTATAAGCATACTCCCCACTCTATTATCCAAGTCTTTAATCAAAAAATTGAATAGTACCGGACCCAGGACCGACCCAGACTCACAGATTTTAAGGCCTGAAGGAAACATTGTGATCATCTAGTCTGACCTCCTGCACATCTCAGTCCACAGAACCTTGCCTACCCACTTCTGCAATAGACCTGTAACCTTGAGTTGAGTTACTGAAGTCCTGAAATCTTGATTTAAAGACTTCAAGTTATAGAGAATCCACCATTTACTCTAGTTCAACCCTGCTATTAATCCACGCCTCATGCTCCAGAGGAAGGAGAAAACCCTCACTGTCTGCCAATCTGGTCAAGGGAAAATTTTTCCTGATGCCAAATATGGAGATCAGTTAGTCCCTGAGCAAGTGGGAGAAATGCAGCTGCCAGACACCTGGGAAAGAGTTCTCCCTAGTAGCTTCGAGCCTTACCCCTCTAGTGTCCCGTCTCTGACTATTGGAGATATTTGCTACTAGCAGTTGCATATGGGTCACGTGCCATCGTAGGCAGTGTCATCATACAACTCCCTTCATAAGTTAGGTTTTTTGTCTCCACTGCTCCTTTTGGAAGGCTGTTTCAGAACGGCACTCCTCTGATGGTTAGAAACCTTCATCTAATTTCACGCCAGAACTTGTTGATGGTCAGTTTATATCCATTTGTTCTAAGGCCAATATTGGCCCTTAAAGACCTCCTCTCTCTCCCTGATGTTTATCCCCATGATGTATTTATAAAGATCAATAATTTCTCCACAGCCTTCATTTGGTTAGGCTAAAAAAGTAAAGCTTCTTAAGTCTTCTCTCATAAGGAAGGGTCTCCATTCTTCTGATCATCCTAGCAGCCCTTCTCTGTACCTGTTCCAGTTTGAATTCATCTTTCTTAAACATAGGTGACCAGAATTGCACACAGTATTCCAGATGAGGTCTCATCTGTGCCTTGTATAATGGTAATTACACTTCCCTGTCTCTTCTGGAAATACTTCTCCTGATGCATCCTAGGATTGCATTAGCCTTTTTCATGGCCACATCATATTGATGGGTCGTAGTTATCCTGTGACTGACAAATACACCCAGGTCTTTCTCCTACTCTGTCACTTCCAGCTGATATGTCCACGGCTTATAGCAAAAATCCTGTTAGTCCCTCAGTGCATGACTTTGCACTTTATGGTGTTAAATTTCATCCCCATTTCTATTACTCCAGTTTTCAAGGTCATCCAATCTTCTTGTATGATATTATTGATGTCAAAGTCTCATTCTCCCACTCTTTTATAAATCATTGGGATCACACATGAGTGGATAGAGTCTGCAATTGTCCAACTTGGCCAAAGAGATGTGCTTTGTATTACAGCTGTAAGGAATAGTGGGTTAATTTGGCTGCTAGTCTAGAAAAGATGCCTTCCAAAAGAACAACTCAAATTTTATGAGGAATTTGTTTAACTTGGATTACAAGGGCTTTATCTGCTTACAGTCAAGTCAAAGGCAGCTTTGCCATCAAATTCAATCTATCTATGATAAGATTCTCAATAGAACTTTTGTGAATTAAGGAGACAAATATTATAAAAAGTCAATGGGAAGTTGAGTGGCTCATTTTGAAAATCACTCACAAGGTACTTTATCCCTTGCCACGGTAGCATTTGAGCAATTCAAAAATTAGTGATTTTATTATTGCAACACCCTCTGAGTTCTGGAAATAATATTATCTTCATTTTCAGAACTGGGAACTAAGGGACAAAAATAGCAAAGCTGAGAGTTTTCACAAGAGCTTAATAGTTAGACCCCTGATTTTTAAAGATATTTAGGATCAATTTACGGCATTTAGGATTAAAGGTATTGATCAGAATGGTCCCTTCTGGTCTTGGAATCTATGAATCTAGGAGCCTAGTGAGATTTTGCAAAAGCATCTAGATGTCTAACACTCATTGAAATCAATGAGATTTTGATGCCTTGGCACTTTTGAAAATTCCACTAGGCACAGAAATACCTTCAAAAATCTGGCCCTAGGTGACTAAATCCTACTGAAATTGAATGGAGTTGAGTGCCCAATTCCCTTTGGCTGCTTTGAAAATCCCAGCCCAAGTGACTGGGCCAAGGCCTCACAGGGAGTCTGTGGCAGAGCTGGAAAATGAACAGTGATCTGCTGAGTCTCAGACCAGGGTCTATTCTACATGACCATCCTCCCTCTTTTCATGAAGCCCGACATTGCATCTTCTTCATTTGCCTCTTCTTTAATCCTTATTTCACTCCTTTTCCAAAGGATTTAACAGCCATGGCACCAATGAGAGAGTGGAACGGCACGGCAGTCATGGAATTCATCCTCCTAGGGTTTGGAAACGGTCCAGGATGCCAGATGATCCCCTCTGTCTTGTTTCTGGTGATTTACACAGTAACCATGCTGGGAAACACCACCCTGGTCCTCATCATTAGAGTCAACTCTCGCCTTCACACCCCCATGTACTTCTTCCTCATGAACCTGTCACTCTTAGACCTTTGCTTCACCTCCACCATTGCCCCCAAAGCCATGGCAAGCTTCCTATCAGGGAGCAAAGCCATTTCCTATAATGAATGTGCCACCCAATTCTTCCTCTTCTGTCTCTTCCTCACCACCGAAGGTTTCCTCCTGGCAGGGATGGCTTTTGATCGATACACTGCCATCTGCAAGCCGCTCCTGTATCCCATCACCATGTCCAAGTGGGTTTGCATTCAGATGGTGGTAGGGTCGTATATCTGCGGCTGTGTGAATGCCATGGTGCAAACAGGCTTCACCTTTACGCTGTAATATTGTGGGCGTAACGAGATCGATCATTTCTTCTGTGATGGCCCTTCCTTGATCAGTCTCTCCTGCAGCGACATGTACGTCAATAATCTCATGATGTTTACCTTATGTGGCCTCATCATAGCGAGCGCTACTGTGATTGTGCTCATCTCCTACATCTACATCATCTCCACCGTCCTCCGGATTCGCTCTGCTGAGGGCAGGCACAGAGCCTTCTCCACCTGCACCTCCCACATGTTGGTTGTGAATTTATTTTCTGGGTCCACTGCTTTTATGTACGCCCAGCCCACTTGGCTATCTTCTCTGTACCCAAGGAGAGCAGTATCTGTGTTTTACACCTTCGTCATCCCCATGTTGAATCCTTTCATCTACAGCCTGAGAAACAAGGATGTTAAAGAAGCTTTGAGAAGGACTATGGGCCACAAATCCTTGACAAAATGAATCTTGCATTTTGACAGAACACAGCGTGTCAGCATTCTTTTAAATTTGCACATAGAACTGGAGCAACAAGAAAAAACTACAAAATTATGACACACTGTTTCATTGTTTTTCTTTCTTATTTCTTATCTGGCTATAAACCAATGATTCTTTGAGACATGTGGATGGACATCTAGTACAACTCGTCTATCTGTCCATCTTTTTCTTTCTGACTGTCACTATCACTTCCCTCTCTAGTTAACACTCTAATTACACTTGTGCATGTTGGTGGCTCAGCAGATCATTCAGACATGGAGACTAACAGAATTCTAAAATGTCTTTATTATTTGAAGAGACCTTCATGCTTCAGGACATGAGCCAACCACTGACTGCCTGGGCTAGGATGAAATTTTCCTCACAGTTTAGCCTATAATTTTCCTTCCTCTGAAGCAGCTGATACTGGCTACCACTGGAGAGGAGTGCCTGGACTAGAAGAACCACAGGGCTGATGCTGCATGGTAACTTCTCTGTCAAGTGACAATATAGCATGTTAAAAACAATAAAGTATTTCCATAGACTTCAAATCTTTGTGTATGTTTTTACATTCCTCTAGCTGTAGAATAGGTAAGACCCATCTCCAAATCCTTGGGGAGCTAAAATTATTGTGCTTTACAAAAGGATTTAGGCATCTAACTGCTACTTTAGGTGCCTAAATCCAATGTCAGTGCCACTGAACTCCACAAAACCCCTATCGCTTAACCCTGTAAGCCTTTAAAATCCCTAGGTGCCTGACTTTCCAACATTCAAGTCCCCGAGGCTCCTTAGTTTCTGCCAGTCAGCATGTACACAGCTACCTTAGTGTAAGTGCCTGGGTGCCCATCTGATCCCTAAGTCCCAATGGGGTCCTCAGAGCAGGCTTGGCACCACCTGCCTAGCTGTGGGGATTGATCTGGTAGGTGATCTCAGAGCACAACTAAACAGACACAAAATGATGGAGGTGGGGGCAGGTGAGGCCTCCATTATAACTTTTATCTCCTGGGTTGAAGCACTCACTTGGGATGTAGAAAACCTGAGTTCAGTTCCCCTCCCTGTGTGATGTGCGGTTGGTATTTGGACTTGGATTTCTAGCCTCCTAGGTGAGTGCCCTAACCCTGGACTATGGGATATTGTAGGCTGAATGTCTCTCAATCTCTCCTGTAGAAGCTGTTCCACTTTGTATGAAATAATTAAATATACAGCGAGCAACAAAGGGAGTGAGAATGAGTCTATTGTGCAGCAGTTTGGGCATCCAACAGAGAGATGCTATTGGGCAAACCCTTCCTCTTATCAGGCAGAAGAGGGAAACTGAACTGGATTCATCCACAGCCTGGCTTGCTACACTAACCACTTAACTGAAGGGGAGGCCTCCCAGACCCACCCCCTGGTAGTCATAAAACCCCTGCTCAGCAGCTGAATCCTTTAGGCCCCTAAACTCATTCAGTGCCTAAATTCTCAGTGTAAATGTTCCCTAGGTGTCTGTGTTCCTGCCTCTGGGCGTGTGCGCTGCAGCCTCACTTGGGGATCTGGACACCTATCATCCGCTTGAGCCCCAGCGCAAATTCCCAGACTGGGACAAAATGGGTATTCCTCTGCCTAGCTCACTTGCAGGGCCTGATCTGGTAGGATGTGCTCATAAATCCACATAAAAAGACAGAGGAGGGGCAGGACCTCCCTTATAACCTTCAATCTAGTGCTGAGGACACACTTGGTTCTAGTCCCATGTCCCACTGAGGGGAAGAAGGAAGCTGAACAGGAATCTGGTGCCTCTCAGATGAGGGCCCGAACCACTGAGCTATGAGGTATTCAGATCTGGAGCTCCCTCAATTTCTCCTGTTGAAGCCATTCAACTTTGGAGGAATAGAAAGAATCATATGGCCGGGAGCGGGGGGAGAAACAGAGAGAGAGACTGCACAAGAATGACTCTATATCATAGTGGTTAGAACCCTTACCCCAAAAGTAGAAGACCTTGGATCTGCCCCCCACCCTCTCTCCAGTGCTGCTTTAATTATTTATTCAAAGTGAGACTACAACAATGGGAGAGATTGAGGGGGCCCCACATAAGAACATCCCATAGCCCAGTGGTTAGAGCCTTACATGGGAGGTGGCAGAGCCCTGTTCAGCCCACTTCTGCCCCTCAGGGGGATTTGAACCCATGGTCTCCTAGGTGAGTACCTGGACCACTGGGCTAAAAGCAATGAGGGAGGGAATTCTTCCCCATCACTTGCAAGAAATGCCTTATGCGCCAAACTCCAGGTGAGGGCTCACAGCTGAGAATCACAAGCAGAGGTAGGTGCAGAACTCCCTGAAAGGGGTGGGACTTAACATCCCCCTTCTGCTCAGCACCTCCCATTGGCTAGCTTAGGCAAGGAGCCATGTAGCATGCTGGCTTTGTGAATCCCATTCTCAGGCACCTGTCTCCCTGCATTCATTGTATGGGAAGCCTAAGCACCGAAATAAGTCTTTGTGAATCCCAGTGATTTTCAAGGCACCTAAAAGTTAGTACTTGTGACTCTGATCATCACAACACCTATATCCCTTGTTGAATCAAGGTCTAGGTACCTAAATATCTTGATAAATCAGGGACAAAGTGCCTAAAAGTTAGACGTTGCAGTACGTAAGTCCCTTCATGGGTCAAGCCCCAAACGACTTCCATGGAGCTACATTGATTTACACCAGCTGAGGATCTGGTTTTTGCAGTATCTCAGATGCCATGGTAACTGCTGGAAAATGGTCAACAATGTGACACCTGTACCAGGTTGTAGTCACTGCGGGCTAGATCCACAAAGGGAACTTAGTCTTAGGCTGGGCCAGAGGGAGATGTCTCCCTCTGCTTTGCTGTGAATCAAGAGTAACTTCTCTGAAGTCAATGTAGTTGTACTTTTGTAAAGCTTCTGTCAGTGAAAGAAGAACAAGGCACATTCTCTGCATTTGCAAGAGGTTGTGAATTTAGTGACAGGAGCTTATGAAAACACATGTGTTTTTTGATCTGGCCATGAAATGAAAACATTTTAGGCCCCATTCTGTACATTTCACTGAACGAAAAATCCACTTACCTTCAATGGCTATTTTGGTGGTATATGACTGTAGTGGTGCCTTCTCCCAGCCCCTCCACAAATGCAGTCAGAGACCAACTGAAGTGCAGCACCTGTGTCCTTTTGTTGTTTGTGTCTGTTCCCACCACCTATTATTTACAGATATATACAGAGACCAACACTCTGGGAGACTATTAACTTCCCAACCAGCAGGGATCTAGAGCCCACACTCCTCCCTTTCCTGTCTCTGCCCTGCTTCCTGTCTCTTAGCCAGCTTTATAGGGCAGCCTGGCTACCCAGGCCTGCAGAAAGATCCACTCTGGTAACACTGGTCTACAATTTTTGAGAAGTCATCTGCTTCAGAGATAAAATGTGATATTTATTATGTATTTTGATGTGCTGAATTCAAATATGACAATTAAAACAACTGATTGGTTACTGTTTCTAAGATATTTAGGTTTTTACATTTTATGTCTGTATATTGTGTAGATAGTAGAGTTTTAATCATAAATTGTAAACCTAGGTCTTTTCATGTGTTTATGGTTGCTTTACATGATAATATTTCACCTGTCCTGTTTATGTAACACTTTAAAAACAGCAAAAGGGTTATATAAATAAAATTTATTATGAAACAAAACGCAAAAACTATTATGTACATAGTTTAGTCCTATTCAGTGTCTACTCGGTGCTTCTTGGCTTGTCTCTTGTATTCATTAAATGGAGCATCTCTTGTCACTGTCCAGCAATAATCTGCAAGCATTGATGGGCTCCATTTGCCCTGATAGCCTGCCAGGAGATTCCACTGCTGTAGTCTGGAGCCCAACAGCTCTGCCTTACTCTTGGGTAGTTCCAAATCCCTGACAAGGTCATTCAGTTCACCTTGTGTTATGAGGTGTGGTTCAGAGCAGGAGGATGGGAAAAAAATTGGGTCTTGTGACTATTGATGTTTCAGGACCAGAAGTTTCATCCTCTTCCTCTTTCTCGTCTGACTCAAGTGAGAATGATTCTGGTGCATCAGGAACCGGTAGTCCTTCTCCGTGGGGTACAGGGCGTATAGCTGATGGAATGTTTGGATAATGCACAGGCCACTTTTTCTTCTTTGACACACCTTTCCCAACTGGAGGCACCATGCAGAAGTAACAATTGCTGGTATGATCTCTTGGCTCTCTCCAAATCATTGGCACTGCAAAAGGCATAGATTTCCTTTTCCTGTTCAACCACTGGCGAAGATTTGTTGCACAAGTGTTGCAGCATATGTGTGGGGCCCACCTCTTGTCCTGATCTCCAATTTTGCAGCCAAAAGAAAGGTGATAGGCTTTCTTAGTCATAGTGGTTATACTGCGCTTTTGTGATGCAAGAGTCACTTCACCACAAACATAGCAGAAGTTATCTGCACTGTTCACACAAGTACGAGGCATCTCTGCTCACTTTGGCTAAACAGAAATGTGTCCCTTTGCAAAATCAAACACTGACAAATAAGAGAGCGTGACACTGTATGATTTCTAGAGCTGATATAGGGCAATTTCTTCAGCAGAGTGATGTAAGCTTCATTATGATTGCATCATCCATGACTTCTAGGAATAACATGATGCAATTCATATCATGTATAATGCAATACCAGCTTCAGATTGCATCATTCATTCTTTTGCCTTAAAAACAAGTACTGTCCAAACCCAGTCATAGATTTATTCATAGATCCAGTCAAAGATGTATTTTAGTCATTTCTGGTTTAAATTGAGATCCCTTCCCTTTATAACTCACTTATCCTCCGCCATTCCCAAGTCAAAGGTCATATATACTGACTCAATAGCATATCTTGAAAACTGGAGCCAATCAACAATTTTAAGCATCATTTCCGTTCTCAGTGACCCAGAATTAGTAAAGTTGGACTACATTTATTTCAGAAGCATTTTGGCTGTAGAGCAGTGTTATCATAGTTGGCACTTTAGTGCTAATGATGCACTTTGCTTTGATACTCATATCGGCATCTTCTCCACCATCTTGATGATACCTTTAAAACTAAGGGCTGAGTGAAAGCCTACAGGTGCGGATAAGCCTGGTATTAAATGAGGATATTGATGTAATAAGAGAGAAACTGGACGGAATGATGAGAATCAATAAGACACTGTAATACCAGGGTACAAAATATATATGAATGACAGAATAGGTTGTGCTGGTTAGGGGGAGTGGCACTATATGTGAAAGAATGCATAGAGTCAAATTGGAGACTGAAAAGTGTTTGGTTTCCAATAAGCTTCTCTAGTAATAATGCCACTTTATGGTAAATATTTTATGGTTTGGGGAAAAGATTTCTGATATTGAAAACTTTCCCCCATAAACCTGAAAAAAAAAAACATGTTACCCATCTTCATGTTTTCATTAAACTGAAACCAAAAACATGAACTCACCCCTGCAAAAGAAAAAAAATGGAAAGTTGAGTCCAAAATGAATTTTTTCCACACTAAAATCATTTTCAATGGCAAGCAATTTTTCTTAAAAAGCTCTTTTGACAGGAAGATATTTTGAGCATCTCCACTCATTATGAATTATTCTCCAAGTAGTAATGATTAACTCCATTGGACGGATGACAAACTGAGGAATGGAGAGGTGAAGTGACTGAAAAAAGCCAGAGGAATAGTTGGGATCAGTTCTCAGGACAGCTTGAACTTTAGCTTTGTAATAATGACTAATTAATTAATTATTTGATAGTTGAACCTGATAGGAGAGGCCCATTATATTAAGTAAGACACAGTCTCCACCCCAAGGAGCTTACAGTAGAAAAGACAGGCAAAGGGTGGGAGGGAAAAGGGAATGACTTTGCCCTATGTAACACAGCAGGTCAGAAGCAGGGCTAGGAATTGATACCAGACATCTGGAGTACAGTCCTGTATACTCCTTGTGTTTGCCTCACTACCTTCCTCTAGACCTGCTGCCTCGTTGTAAATCTGATTATTTTAGTTTCTGGAAACTTTTCACGGAAGTAGAGGGCAAGAGAAATGAACTGTTCCCACTGGGCTGTTGAGGGCACCAGGGAGTGAGTCCCACAAGCCGCTTGAAAACAGAGATGGATAAATCACCTTCCTGCATCACCCGCATTTTTGACACACAGCTCATCCGCAGACAGCACAGGTCTCAGAGTATTTCCAGCAGCTCATCCTCATAGGGGGAACAACCTTTCATAGTACAGCGATAGGGGCATTAGACAGAGAGATTGTTTGATACAGGTGTGTGTAGGGGCTAGAGAGAGAGGGATAACCAATTGCAGTCTGTAGCTGGAGGAGAAAAGACATATTGATCTGGGAGGATTCCACAAAGACAGGTGCCACACGTTTGCTGTTGCAATGAAATATATTTGGGAGTTACAAAGTGTCACTTTCAGGATGAAATCGTAAATGACAGATATTTGTTCAGAGTTTCACTCTTAGCTCAATTTGGGCATGGGAAACTGAGACAGACCAAAGCAGTTACTTTAGGAAAGAGAGGTCAGAATATCTGTGCCACAGTTTCCTCCTGTGGAGAATGGGGGGATTAATCAAATTGAAGCACATTTATTTTTTTTAGAATGGATTGAGGAGTTTACATTAAAATTGTCCAAAAATTGTGACAAAAACTATTAGCTCGTTGTTACTTTTCTCTCTGTATACATTAGCTTGTTGTTATTGCTCTCTATCTATTTGTACTTCTCTCTCGCTGTTAGTTTGTTTTTCTCTATTTACCTCTCAGCTTGTCTTAGTTCTGTGTCTCTCACTCTCAGTATCTATGTTTTTCTTTCTTGTGTCTTACTGTTAGTTTGTTACATCTCCTCCCCTCACCCAGTTTGTATCTAGTTCTCACGCTCTTTCTCTATCTCTGTGTTTATGGTTACTTCTGTCTATTAGATTGTTGCAAGGGCAATTGAGTCTAGTGGGTTAGAGTGGTGTGGACTAGGAGCCAGGACTCCTGGGTTTTATCTCCAGCTCTGGGAAAGGAGTGGGGTTTAGTGGGTAAGAGTAGCAGGGACTGAGAGCCAGGCCTCCTGAGTTTTATGTGTGGCTCTGAGAGGAAATTCAGTCCAGAGTGGAGAGGAGAGGAGCCAGAACTGGGGGTTCAATTTCTATCTCTAATAAGGAGTGTGGGACAGGCACCCTTCAGAACTTGAAGCTGAGTGGTTAGGGCACTTGGCTGGCCTGTGACAGATTCAGGTTCAGTTCCTCTCTCTGACTGATGATGAGAAGGGGTTTGAATTCCCACTTTACAGGAGAGTGCCTGAGCTGTTTGGCTATGAGTTGGTCTGAAATGAGACTGTCTCTGTCTCTCCTGTTGGAGCTGTTACACTTTGTATCAATAATTAGATAGTCATTGGAGCTGGAACTTGGATTTGTCTCTTCCAGACACCAGGTGAGTGCCCCAACTACCATGCAGGAGAATCACTCTAATGCACGTTTGCTGGCCCAATGACTCTCCATTGTCACTCGTAGCAGTCATTCCTGATGGCAGTGGAGAGTCACTGAGACAGAAGCTGAGATGCAGTCTGATGTAATGGTTAGAGGAGGGGACAGGGAGTCGAGACACCTCACTTGTGTTCCGAGCTCTGGAGAGGTAGTTGAGTCCAGTGAGTACAGCCAGCACTCCTAGCTTGTATTTAGTGGGTTAGAGCAGTGGGCAAATTGGGAGTCAGAACTCCTGGTTCTCTTCAAGCTCTGGAAGGGAGTTTAGTTGAGTGAATAGAGAAACAGGAGGAGAACTGGAATGTCTGCCTCTTGAAATGAGAATGAAATCCCAGCTAGAACAGGGCATGGCGTGTCAGGTGTGTCTGTATTCCTGAAACTGATTTCACTATGTAATTGTGGCAGGGTTCGGTCACCTCCATGCAAGATGCTGCTTCCATTTAGAGCACTATAAAGTGGTAGTAATTCCATGGCATGCAGTGAAATTACCCCACATTTGCAACAGTGCCACTGACAGCAGAATCTGGCCAACCAGACCCTCAATTCCCCTCTGTAAACTGAGGATGGTAACATTTGTACACCATTATCCAGAGTTTGCCCACCTCTGGCTGACAGAGGTATACAAATACCTCAAAAGCAATTGTTCCTATTTCTCCTCTCCATCATCCTGGTGTAAATCAGGAGTAACTTCACTGGAGTCCATTGAGCTGATTCTACTTTCTCTCACCCCAGTATAAATCAGGAGTAACTCAATTGGAGTCAGTGGGGCTGTTTTCCCCATCCTCATTCCCATATTACACCAATCTTCACAAACTAAATTCTGGCTCAAGAAAATTAAGGTGGATTTCACAAAAGGAGAGTTACTTTACTGATCTAATCCTGGCCCTTGCTCTTGTACCTCCCTCCGCAGACATCCTGAAACATGTCCTGAGAAAGAAAATGTCCAACCGAACCACCATGACCGAGTTCCTTCTCCTGGGATTCTCTGAAGTTTGGAAGCTGCAGATTTTGCACTTTGTGGTGTTTCTAGTGATTTACCTGGCAACCCTGATGGAGAATCTTCTTATCTTCATGGCTATAGCCTTCGACCACCACCTTCATAGCCCCATGTACTTCTTCCTGATGAATCTGTCCATCCTAGACCTTGGCTCCATCTCTGTCATTGTCCCCAAATCCATGGCCAACTCCCTCATAGACACCAGGTCCATTTCCTATGCTGGATGTGTTGCCCAAGTCTTTTTTCTTCGTCTTCTTGGTGGGAGCGAATTTTTCCCTACTCACCGTTATGGCATACGACCGATATGTCGCCATCTGCCAACCACTGCACTATGAGAGAATGATGAATATCAGAGCTTGTGTCAAAATGGCAGCTGGTGCCTGGATCAGTGGGATTCGCTACTCTGTGCTACACACCGGAACACGTTTGCATTGACCTTCTGTGGAGGCAACATGGTGGATCAGTTCTTCTGTGAGATCCCCCAGCTACTCAAGCTCGCCTGCTCCAACACATATCTTAGTGAAGTTGGGGTTCTTGTCTTTAGTGCATGTTTGCTCTTAGGCTGCTTTGTTTTTATCATTGTGTCATATGTTCAGATCTTCAAATCAGTGCTCAGAATCCCCTCTGAACAGGGCCGGCATAAAGCCCTATTCACCTGCCTTCCTCACCTCATTGTGGTCTCTTTGTTTGTTTGCGCTGGCATCTTTGTTTACCTGAAACCCACCTCCAGCTCCCCATCTGCTCTGGATCTTGTGGTGGCTGTTCTCTATTCTGTATTGCCACCAATCTTGAATCCAATTATCTACAGCATGAGGAACAAGGAGATCAAAGTTGCCCTGAGGAGACTGACTGGGTTTAGGTAATTCACAAATAATTAATTTTCTGTCTTTCTCTAATTAAAGTTTGCTTCCATAATATTCGTTCATTAATGTCAGTGATTTCCGTGACCACACAGCTAGCACACAAACAGGTCTGATTCTTATCTCAGTTGCACCAATGCAAATCCAGATTAACTCTGCTGATGTCGCTGCCATTGGTGTGATTTGCACCAGTAGAAAATCTGGTCCAGTTGAGGAGTTAAATGTGTGTAAATCATGTGCAAAAGAGGAATCAGACTTTTACTCTGTGCTAAAACAATACCCGTTACACTGCTTGGCCACTTGCACCCATTCCATGGCCAGTGAAAACAGTGATGGGAGTTGTCTTGTGTCATAACATTTTTCCCAGATCTGGACCTTAGCATCCAAAATATGGGTGTTAGCATGAAAACCTCCAAGCTTAGTTACCAGCTTGGACCTGGTAAAGCTGCCACCAGCCAGGAATCTATACAGTGCCTGGGGCACTGTGGTCTCCTCAAAACCTTCCCTGGGGGACCCCCAGACTCAGATTCCTTGAGTCTCACAACAAAGGGGAATAAACCATTTCCCTTCCCCATCCCCCCCCCCAGGTGTTCCCTCCCTGGGTTCCTGGAGAGATATACAGAAGCAAGCTCCGTGAATCTAAACAGAGGGACTCCACCCTCCCTGTTTCCAGTCCTGGAAAACAGAAGCACCGAGAGCTAATCTCTCTTCCTCCCTCACCCAGAGGGTATGCAAAGTCAGGCTTAGTAAATCTAACACAAAGAGATTTTCCCCCTGACTTCTTCCTCCCACCAATTCCCTGGTGAGCTGCAAACTGAATTCCCTGGAGTCCCCACTAAAGAAAAAACTCCAACAAGTCTTAAAAAGAAGGCTTTATATAAAAAAGAAAGAAAAGGACATAAAAATGGTCTCTCTGTATTAAGGTGACAAATACAGGGTCATTTGCTTAAAAGAAAAAAATGAATAAACAGCCTTATCTAAAAAAGAATACAATTTAAATATTCCAGCAACTACACACATGTAAATACAAAAGAAAACAATATAAACCTTATTGTCTTACTATCTTGTACTTACAACTTGGAAAAAGAGATTAGAAAGCCAGGAGACAGAAAAATCACTCTCATAGCCGAGAGGGCACAGACACAAGACAAAGAAAAAAAACTCACACACAAACTTCCCTCCACCCAGATTTGAAAAAGTCTTGTTTCCTGATTGGTCCTCTGGTCAGGTGTTTCAGGTTACTCCTTTCCAGGTGAAAGAGACATTAATCCTTAGCTATCTGTTCATGACATCTTGTTTGTGTGTATAAATCAGGAGTGGCTTCGTTGGAACCAGAGGAGTCAGACTGGTGTGAGACTGAAGTAGGTGAGAGAAGACATTTCGGGTAGATCTTCAGCACATCAGTGTAGTTTCATTGACTCTGGTGGCACTAAAGCAATTTGCAGCATCTGTTGATCTGACCTACTGCCTCCAATGGAGCTGTATATCCATTGCCACCAGCTGGGGACTGGGCCCATTGCCTTATAAACCATCATTTGTGACCTATCCACTAGAGCGGGACAAAGAGCCAGACTTTATCAGCCTGGCTTACATTCACATTTGGGTGTGTGAGATATGGAGAGACTGGCTAGAAATTACAGAGAGGTTTCTAACCACCAATGGGGCAAGCTCTACAGTAGCCTCTCAATAGGAGTTACGGGGGGTCCAATGACGGAATTAGTTTTAAGAGATAGCTGGACACATGCCTGGGTGGGATTGTATGACAGGGCTGCTTGTGATGGTGGGGGGCAGGGCCGAGCTGCCCTGGGGCTCACTTGCTGCAGATGTTTTATGTTCCTAAATGCTTATGCTTCACAGTTTCATCTGGCCACTGGCAGGAGTCAGGAAGGGATTATTCCCCATGACCCAGTATATTCTGGTAGGTGTTTTTTTTTTTTAAATCTCTGAAGCATTGGGCAGCCCTGGCTGGAGTTGGGACATTGGGTGGATGTGCCAGGGCTATGAGATGGCACTGAGCCATTCTCTCTTTCTGGGATGCTTGGTTCTTGCCCACATGCTCAGGATCTAATGATCACCATGTGGTGGTCAGGAAGGAATTCCTCCCCCCCAGTCAGATTGGCAGGGAACTTGTGGTGTGTGGGGGGGGTTGCTTTCCCCTGCAGCATGTAGTGTGGTTCACTTGCAATGATTTTCTGGGTGTATTTCAATCATTTCCCTGCCATTGCAGGGGCCTCAGGCACCAGTGTCCTTCCATCTCTCCTGTTCTCTGCCGGTGGCACAGAACTGTCTACTCTCCTGAGGGCTGTGACACTTCAGTCTAATTTCAGTGGTTGGGTTTGGTCTGTGGGTGCCGGGTGGTATTGGCAAAGAGCAGGTCAGACTGGATGATGTGGTCGTCCCTTCTGACCTTCAACTCTGTGACTCTGTTACTTTATGGATGTTCATAGACGGGGAAGAGAAGAAGAGGCCACACAGAGAATAAACTCCAGTAGAGTTCATGGCATTGCATTAGTATATCTGTCTGTGACTCCCTCTCCTCCTGGCTGAGGGAAGTGACTCCAGCTCAGATGGAGCCCTTGACCCATGTAGCTGTGCATTGTTGCTGTATAAACCCCAGCCATGGGAAGTGTGTGTTATGAGGCCCCTCTGTGCCCCACCTAGAGGATAGGAGGCTGTTCCAGTGGCTGTCAGGCAGCCTGACCGTTCAGCCAAGCTGTAGAAGCTCGTACTTTGGGCCCTAGATGTCTCTGGTTGACTCCCTCGGGTGCCTTCCTAGCTTAGATGGTGACTCTCGCATATGCAGAAGTGGCCTGAGAACTTCAGGAGCCCTTATTCCTGCACTAGTCAGAGGCTGATATTGCCTACCAAACTACTGCAGAACAGCAGTGGGAGTGAGACCTAAGGGAGAAGAATTCTTTAGTGAGAGGAGGAGCAGTTTTATTCCTGGATCATCTCAGCAATGCCCATTCCTAGTCTCTCTCCACTCTGGAGACCAAAGATTTATGGCATGGGCAGGGGGGGCGGGTGTTGCTCTCACCTCAGGTTTTTAGAGCTGGTCAAAGTAACTCATCAATGCAAAATGGTTTCTTCACCCTATTCATGACAGATGCTTCTATGTTTTTAGCTGAGTTAAACAATCTGCCAAAGGTTTAGAAAAATGTTTCCCAGCTCTTCCCTCAGCTAGGTTGGCCACTGATGCATTTCCAGAATGCCAGATCTGATGGGTTGGATCACCAAAACCCCCCTGGGAACTGCCACCCATTGCGCCTGGACTACTTCTGAACCTGTCTTCCCTGCCAGCTTGGGACTTCAGTGCCTTGCCTGGTTTGAGCCAGACATGCTTGACTGCTACAAACACAAACCCAGATCTGAACCACATCTGCCAAAAGCTGCAGGCTTAACTGAAAACAGCTCAAGAAGTGCTCCTGTCTCCAACACTCAGATACTCAGCTCCAGATGGGGTCCAAACCCCAAATAAATCCATTTTACCCTGTATAAAGTTTATCAAGAATAAATTCATAAATTGTTCACCCTTTATAACACTGATAGAGACATATGCACATCTGTTTGCCCCTTCCCCCAGATATTAATACATACTCTGGGTTAATTAATAAGTCAAAAGTGATTTTATTAAAAACAAAAAGTAGGATTTAAGTGATTCCAAGTAATAACAGACAGAACAAATTGAATTACCAAGCAAAATAAAACAACACACGCAAGTCTAAGCCCTAATACAGTAAGAAAGTGATTCCAGATGAAATCTCACCCTCAGAGATGTTCCAGTAAGCTTCTTTTACAGACTAGCCTCCTTCTAGTCTGGGTCCAGCAATTACTCACACTGCTATGGCTAGTATCCATTGTTCAAATTTCTTTCTGGTATCCTTTGGGGATGGAGAGGATATCTCTTGAGCCAGCTGAAGACAGAATGGAGGGTTTCCAGTGGCTTAAATGACATTTCTCTTGTGGGTGGAAACCCCTTCTCTTCCTCTATGCAGGGTCCAGCAGCACGATGAAGTTTTGGATTCATATGGGTAAGTCACATGTCCATGCATGACTCAGAACTTTACCGGACGATGCCACATTCCCAGGAAAGCTCAGATGTGGATTGGCATCTCTCAGAGTTCATTGTGAGCTTAAGTGTTTCTTGATTGAGCACTTACTGAGAATATTCTTTTCTCAAGAAGCTGACAAACTGCTTTACTGAGGCTACTTAAAATCAAACAAGTACATTGCCAATATTCATAACTTCAAAAACAAAAATGATACATGCATGTAAATAGAATGAATATATCCAGTAGATCATAACCTTTGCAGTGATGTGTTAGATGGCACATCTAACATAAAATATATTCCAGTCATGTCATATTCACATTCATAGGCATATTTCTATGAATCATTATGAGGTTTATAATTTATATAAAGCAATGTCGCACCTGACATTCTGGTACTTCTGAGAAAGCAGTGGCCTCACCCCTTGCTCATCGCCTTGCCTGTCAGTGTGACCTTGCATGTGTCCCTCACCCGTGATACTGGACAAAACTATGTCTGGCTTTGTCTCAGTACCAGACAGAGGACAAGTCTCACAAAAAGCAGATTATCCAGTTTAAAACCAAATGAATGGCCAGGTACCTAGATTCACCATGCTCAGCCCTCCCAAACAGCTTCTGCACGGCTTCCTAGAAATCTCCTCTACCAGGAATATATTCCAACAAACTAGATTTCCTGCATTTTGTCCCAAAGGTACTGGTGGCGGGTATATTGTCCAACAGTGAACAGTGTAGCTCCCTTCTGAAGTAGGGCCTAATGGAGTTAAAGGAGTCCTTGAGAACTTGCATTAACTCCTCAGAACTCTTAAAAAATCACTGCTCTGATCTTAGACAAATGCCCTGTCTTCTCCCTAGATAGGATGCCACCAGGTTAGGTGTCAGACACACTACCTTGGAGAACTGCACTTGCTTTATAGGTGAAAAGAAGGATTTAGTTCTTAAGGGCTCTCAATTTAGGAACCAACTAATAAGAGACTGAAAACAGGCTTTAGTCTAGAATTTAGAGGTCCAAAGGGGGTTTGGACCCTACGTCCCATCAATGGAAAGGATTTAAGGCCAGAAGGGACCATTAGCTCACCCAGTCTGAGTCTTCCGCCTTCCTGTAGATCACAGGTCATTTACCCCTCTCTTGAGCCCAGTAACTTATGCTTGATGAACACATGTTCCAGAAGTGCAGTCAGTCTTCATCTAAAGACATCAAGTGATGGAGAATCCAGCACTGGCCTTGGTAAAAGCTGTGAAGGTGAATTTTACGTCCAGTCCCATTGAAGGGAATTTTCAAAGCTACTTGCGGAATTTGATAGATTTGAAGTTCTGAGCCTTATTGTATTCGTGTCCCATCATATGGTTTAGCATATATGCCACAAGGAATGTTGCTGCTCTTTGATCATTTCCTCAGTGGCAGTTGCCGTACTGGGAAGAGAAAAGAAGTCTGAGTGGGGACCTGATAACAGTCTTCAACTATGTTATGGGCTGTTATAAAGAGGATGGTGATCAATTGTCCTCAATGTCCACTGAAGATAGGACAAGAAGTATTGGGCTGAATCTGCAATGAGAGATTTAGGTTAAAGATTAGGAAAAGTTTTCTAACTCTAAGACTCCGAGGAAAGGAGTGTGTGCTAGCTCAGAGAGAGATTTCTAAGTCCTATCAGGGAGGCCCCTGTCTCTGCTAGCGAACCACAAACCAGTGGAAGATAGGCGTGTGCTTGATCCATGGCCTGATCTGGTAGTACCCACTGCTTGATGATATCAAATGGATACTCCCATCTAATCAAACATACCTAGCCCTCCCAAACCCCCACCCACATATTCCAAAAACATGTGGAACAAAGAAACAAATCAATCAACCAACGAAATACAGTACATCCTCGTTATAACGAACCCCTGAGGATCTAAGCCATTTGTTCGTTAAAGCCAGGGGTTCATTATAGCAAAAGATCCCTGCGGCTGGGGGCAGCAGCTGACACCTTGAGCCCCATGGCCATGGCAGAGGCTGATAGCTCTTCAGGCCCTGGGTCAGTAGTGGGGGCAGAGAGCTCCTCCGGCCTCGGTGACATGACAGGGGCAGAGTGTTTAATCTCCATCCTGAAGAAAGGAGAAGAGCCAGAGACCTCATGTGTGACTTTGATATGGTAACTGATTTTATGTGGAAAGTGCTCTGATATCATGGTGATGGGTGGCAGTACAAAAGCCTCAGATTGATGGATCGATCAATAAATGGAGGGGTATGTATGGGGATGGATGGATAGCTAGACATGATAAGTTCATAATGGGTAGATCCATCAATGGCTAGTAACCAGGAGGATCAGAAATGCAACCCCGTGCTCTGGGTGTCCCTAAGCATCTGATTGCCAGATGCTGGAATTGGACAGCACAGAATGGGTCACTCAATAATTGTCCTGTTCTGTTCATTCTCTCTGAAGCATCTGATATTGGCCACTGTGTGTAGACAGGATAATGTGCTAGATGGACCTTTAGTGTGACCCATACTGGCCATTCTTATATTCTAAGCTGGACAGATAGATAGATTTTTATCTTATTTATATATGTGAAAATTTGTAGTAACTCCATTGACCTAAGTGGAGTTTTTCTAGATATTTACCAGTGTAAATATGTCAGTATGCAGAAATGGACTGCACGTTATGTTCTCATGGAAACAATAATGACAAAAATTGATTATAATTATAAAGAAGCACAAAATGAGACAATGGTCCTGAGAGAAAGTTGGCCATTTTATTTTTTGGACAATAGCCTTGACAAAATCATTTTCCAAAGGGCAGCATTGATCTCCTCGTTCCTCATGCTATAAATGATCGGATTCTTCATGGGAGGCACCACAGAATACAAAAACAGCCACCATGAGACCCGGACCTAAGATTGAGCTGGAAGTGAGTTTAATATAGGCAAAAATAGCAGTGCAAACATACATGGAGACCACAATGAGGTCAGGGAGGCAGGTGAAGAAGGCTTTATGCCGGCCCTGCTCAGATGGGATTCTCAGTACCGTTTTGAAGATCAGAACATGTGACACAATTATATGACATTGCAAAACTGGTACAGTAGGGTAGATAGTTTTTACTCAGTCTTTACTCAGCCAAAACTCACAGTAGAGGAAATTCTGATCTCAGAGATTAATCCAAAATAACTCCAATGACTTTAGCTCTACTCTGGTGTTACTGAGAATCCAGTCTGGCCCAACCAAAGTCTTGCTTGATTAAACACTTATAAGCAACTCACACTTTGGCTCCTAAATAGGCTTGTTCAGCAATTTCTAACTATAGATCAATATATCAGCTGCAGATATTTCAAACCCACTTGTCTTCTCTCATGTACCTTGGAGAAAAGCAAAAATGCTACCAAAGAATTAAGGACCTGAATCCAATCCCCAGTGTGAATATTTCTGTCATTCACAACATGCATATAGCCAGTGATTCTTAAAAGATGCATTTCAGAGAACAAAGGGGACACTTTGGTATGAGTAAGCCATTGCACACAGCCGGGCAGCAGAATTCAGCTTGTAGGCAGTCTAGGGGCACGCGGGGTTCTGCTTCTTCTACATTCATTTAAATGTTTTCAAACTGTTGGGCCCTCTTTCCCATAGCAAGCATTACCTGGTGGGTTTGCCATAACAAAGGGCCTGCGGGCTGTCTGGGATGATCACTTCACACAACACTCAACCCCCCGCCCCCCTGTACCCACTGAATGGCTCTGATGAGGCTCTGAGCAGGTATGAACCCTTTAAACTACACGTGAACAGCCCAGAGTGGCTTTGATCAGTCACTTCTCACTCACTAGAAGTACCTTCTCCAGGGTCATATGCTGGAAACCTGCACTGGGAGTGTGGGGAGGCTATTGGCTCCAGTGTTAAGCATAGTTCCTGGTTGGGGGGAAAACAGATTCCCCACTTGCCAACTGTGCACTGTTCTCCTCCTCTTCTTCCTCCTCCTCCTCTTCCTCCTCCAATGACTATTTATCTTTGCTTCATGCAACTCCCCCCTTGCAGGTGTCCATGGACAGTGGTGGGATAATGTTGGTGTCACCTCCTGTAATTGCATGGAGCTCACGGTAGAAGCGGAATGTATGAGGCTGTGACCTAGAGCGCCCGTTGGCCTCCCTGGCTTTTTGGTATGCTTGTCTGAGCTCCTTGAGTTTTGTGCGATACTCCCTGGAGGAGCCTCTTTCCATCCTGGCCCTGGAGACTTTAGCATATGCATTTGCATTCCTTTTTTTGGAACATAATGCTGCCGTAAGAGACTCATCTCCCCACCATGCAATGAGATCCAGTACCTCCCGTTTGGACCATGTTGGAGCTTGTCTGTGAATCTGGGACTGCGTGGTCTCTTGTGATGGTGGACACTGCATGGTTGTCTGTGATGGTGGACTTTGCTGACGGTCACCTGTGCTGATGGTGACCAAACAGGAAATGAAATTCAAAAGTTCCCAGGGCTTTTCCTGCCCACCTGGCTAGTGCATCAGAGTTGAGAGTGTTGTCCAGAGCAGTAAGAAAGGAGCATTCTGGGATACCTCCTGGAGGCCAATAACATTAAATTGCATCCACAATACCTTTAACCTGGAATTGAGATCTCGATTTTAGTGCTACTCCACTTGACGAGGTGGAGTACAGAAATTGATTTAAAGAGCCCTTTAAATTGAAAAAGTTGGTTTGGTCATGTGGACACAATCTTTTTTTTTTTTAATTAACTCAGCTAATTCCAAAATAACAGACTAGTATAGACCAGGCCTTAGACTTTCCTCTGAATCAGGTGGTACTGACCACTATCAGTCTACCATCCGCAGAATGATGAGTTGGTAGAAAGGTTTAACCGAACCCTCAAGGCTATGATACGGAAGGTGGTAAATTGGGATGGGAAGGATCGGGACACCCTACTACCCTATCTTATGTTCTCTATCCAGGAGGTACCTCAGGCCTCAATTGGGTTTTCCCCTTTCAAGTTATTATACTTGCGTCACCCCATGGCATACTAGATATCACCAAAGAGATCTGGGAACAGGAATCCAATGAGGGGAGAAATATAATAGAATATGTAATACAGATGCGAGACCGGATAGCCCGTGTCACCCCTATTGTACGGGAACATTTGGAAAAGGCATAGAAGGCCCAGAGAACCCATTACAATCGCCAGGCAAAAGTCCAACAGTTCCAACCAGGGGATCGGGTGATGGTGTTGGTACCCACAGCAGAAAGCAAGCTTCTGGCCCAATGGCAGGGACCCTAGGAGATGGTTGAACTCATGGGGGAAGTAACCTACAAGGTGCGGCAGCCAGGACACTGAAAACAAAAATAGATTTATCACATCAACCTTCTGAAATCCTGGCATGCACAAGAGGCGTGCATAACTGTCCAAATAGACCTAACCCAGGAAAACAAGCCTTCCAAACAGGTTAGAGTGTCTCCCGATTTAACATCAGACCAGAAGAATGAGGTATCTGAGATGATCTTCCAGAACCAAGATGTGTTCTCAACAAAACCGGGCTGAACAACTGAGACATATCACCACATCGTCACAAACCCTGGGGTCAGAATAACCATGAGGCCCTATCAGGTGCCAGCGGCCAAAAGGAGGAAATAAAAGCAGAAAAAAAAATTCTGGAGTTGGGGATCATTGAAGAATCCCACAGTCAGTGGTCCAGCCCAATTGTGCTGCTGTCCAAACCTGATGGCACCACAAGGTTTTGCAACGACTTCCGGTGACTAAACGAAGTATTCCAGTTTGACGCATACCCCATAACTCGCATAGATGAGCTAGTGGACCATCTGGATAATGCCCAGTATTTGACTACTCTAGACTTGACAAAGGGGTACTGGCTGATTCCCCTTGCGGAAGATGCAAAGAGGCACTGGGGTCTGGGAAGGATACAGGGGCCTGCAGCAGATGAGACATCGGCCAGCAGGAGGTGCTCTGAGGCTGGAAAAGAGCTAATTCCTGGACTGACCAGCAGGAGGTGCCATGGTGGTGAGTCAGAGATCTAGTTCAACTTTTATTATAATAATGTTATTGAGCTATAACTTGTATCAATTTATCCCTTCAAAATTAAGCTCCGCTAAGTAGTGCACAATGAAAGGATGTTACTATTAGTGGGTCCCATGGGGCATTATTAAAAAGTCTTTGCCATGATCATGAAAAGGAGTTTCAACTTCAAACAGGTTGCAGAGAGGATTATTAAAATTCAGTGGGCCCATTTGGTGTAGCACCACTGGAACTGACAGCATTACATTCAGGATAAATGTGGCCCATTTCTTTTAATGCCTAGAGATGGGAGATGCTTCAAGACTTCTCGGTGGTGCTTAAGGCTAATATGAAATTAATGTTAAATTATAGCAACTAAAGGAGACCTTGCAGGATAAACCAAACAGGAGGAACAAAACTTGCTGGGCCATATCCTCAGCTGGTGTAAATTGGCATTGCTTCATGCAAATCAATAGATCTATGTTGGTTTTTTTTCACCAGCTGGGGATCTGGTCTCATTATGTGTAGCAGAATTGATGCATGACTTCATTCTCACAAGAGGAATATCCTCCAACACCCATCCCCCTTGGGTCCCAGAGTAGCAAGTGATGGAAATGTCTTTGGGGCCAAGGCAATTCTTCCTTGGTAGAAACAAAACAGCTATTAACTCCAAAGGTCAACAGGGGGAATCCAGCTAGTTCTTTGTAAACATCAGGGGGACAGATTTGTTCCCGGACTAAGTCCGCTCTAGGCAGTGGAATTACACCATGGGTAAGTATGGTCTACATGCTGTTAGCAGAACCATCAGAACAATTCTGTGCTGCACAGCTCTGGGATGCAGGTTGTTTTTTTCAAATCTATGACACACTGGTTAAAACCTGCTATCTTGGGTGCTAGTGACCAGTTCTGGGTGCTAACTGAGGATCCTCTTATGAACCCCTTGGTCACATTAGTGAATAGTCGCACACATGAATAGTTCCACTGAAGTCAATGAAGCTATTAGTGACAGTAGTTGTTTACCAGTATGAGTGAAGGATTCACAATCTTGCCTATACTTAGCACTCCAACCTCTGAGAATTTAATGGCCCAATTCTTCCTTCCTCACTCACATGGAGTAATACCTTACTCTGTGACTAGTCCCACTGATTTCAATAGGTCTACTCAATTTTTTTTGACCAGTTCTCTTTATGATTTGAAGAGGCACTATTAGGGCTGTCAATTAACCACAGTTAACTCAAGCACTCGACACTTTGTATTCTGCATTGTAATTGAAATCTGTATATTTGAAAATGTTGAAAAACATCCAAAAATATTTATAATAAATTTGAATTGGTATTCCATTATTGTTTAACAGTGCAGTTGAAATGGAGGTTGAGATTTTCCAAGCTCTGTAAGGGATTTGGTCTCCCAGTTCCTATTAGCTCAGCCACAGTACCTTTACTTTATTTTATTTTCACAGGATCTGAATGGTGCTCAGTGGAATTCCCCCTGCAGGTCAGAGAGAATCCACAGAACCTTGTGCTGGAGGAGCTCCTTTAACGTCAGCGGAGTGACTCTGGATTTACCTTGATGTAACTGAGGTCAGGATCTGTGTTGTGAGGTAGATACAGCCTGTCACTCTTTGGGGCAGGGTGGGGTTATAGCATCCCGCAGTCAACGTCCAGGGATCGGCCCTTAGGCTTCTACAGTGTTGTCTAAAGTTGAGAGCAGCTGTCTTTGTCCTGAGATTCAGACAGTAAGGCCCAACAGCCAGAGTCAACAGAACTTCCCAAGGGTTCAGGGGCAGCAGGGCAGCCGTAGGCTCTGGGGTTCCTCCTATAAGCTTACGGGGGTCTTTCATGCGGGTCTCCACATCTGTGCCCCAGAGTTCAGAGTCGAGGGGGGGGGACTCTGACAAGCATAGTTTCCAGTTCTTGACAGACAGTGGCTCACATCTTCTTGGGGAGGGGCCTGTGGTCATCTCACACTATCTGTCCCCGGGCATAGTGATGTGGTGGCTCATGAGAGTGGTCCGCCCCGCGTGTATCAATAAGACGTCAGAGAAATCTTGCAAGTGTCGTTGCAACCATTCTTGCTGGGAGACTTTGAGCCTCTCTCACTGATACCCTGACCTTGTAGTTGACTGGTCCCATGCATGGGGCCACTTCAAAGAGGCTCTGGCCACTAAGCCAAATGTTTGGGCTCAGTGGAGGGTAACAGGAGGAGAACGTTGTCACTGAGCTTGAAGCTGCGTGCCTTAACCCCTTAGTTCTTGTGTCTTTTGGGCTTCTAATACGTTGTCCTACGTGGAGGTCCCAAGGGCCTGTAGCTGCTCTTGAAGCTGGCAAGTGTACTGGGCAGTTCCCTGAACTCGTCTCTCCTGTTTCTCCCAATCCTCCCTCAGGAGGTCGAGGATGCCCCGTGGTTGCCTTCCATAGAGGAATTTGAAGGGTGAGAAGCCCATCGAGGCTTGGGGTACAAACTGTAGGGCTGTCAACAGGGAGTCCCAGTGTCCTGGGTCATCTTCTATAAACTTATGCAACATTGACTTCAGTGTACGATTAAAATGTTCAACCAGTCTGTCAGTCTGTGGGTGATATACTGAAGTCCGGAGGGTTCTGATGCATAGGAGGTGACACAGTTCAGCCATCAAACACAAGGTCGCGTTAGTGCCCTGGACCATCAGGATCTCCTTCAGTATCCTGACCCAGGATAACATCTTCATCAGCTCTGCCACGATGTTGGTGACAGTCGCTGTGCATAATGGAATGGCTTCGGGATACGACATTGCATAATCAATAATGACTAAAATAAACTGGCTGCCCATTTTACTCTTCTCTAGAGGCCCCACAAGATCGATACTGATGCACTCGAAGGGTTTGTCTACCATGGGCAGGAGAAGGAGGGGGGCCCGAGGAACTCTCTTTGTCCCAGCCTGCTGATATTCCAAACAGAAGGTGCAATAATTCCTTACCTCCTGGTGTATACCTGGCCAGAATAAGTGATGTGTAACATGCTGGAGTGTCTTTTCCCTGACCAGATGACCCACCCAGTGCTGGCTCTAGCAATTTCACCCTCCCCAAGCATGGCGGCACGCTGTGGGGGCCGCTTTGCCACTCGCTGGTCCTGCGGCTCTGGTGGACCTCCCGCAGGCATGCCTGTGGATGCTCCACCGGAGCCTCGGGACCAGCGGAACCTCCACAGACACGCCTGAGGGAGGTCCACTGGAGCCGCCTGCAGCCCTCCTGACAACCGGCAGAGCCCCCCCTGTGGCGTGCCGCCCCAAGCACGCGCTTAACATGCTGTGGCCTGGAGCTGGCCCTGGACCCACCCAGGGTACTACATAGGCCAGGTACAGGAGGCTTTGGCACAACCTCTGGGGGACTAAAAGCTGTCAGATGACTTCTTGCATCTGAGGGTTGTGTACCACCCGATATAAGTGACCCCTCTTGATCCTGAACCGGGGTCCCTGTGGTGTTTGGGGGGATCCCCCCCAACTTGTTTGGAATCTGTTGCCTGCCCCCAAGCCCTACTCAAGGTTGGGTCTTTCCTTTGTTCCTGGACGAAATCCTCATCGCGCTCCAGCTCTGTCTGGGCATCTCTCACAGGATGTTCTGTCTCTGAATGTGGAGCCACAGGTGTATCTGTAGTGTGAGATGGTCCTTCTCTGAGATCAGACTCTGAGGGATGGCCGAGTAGTTCTTTTTGGATGCGACACTCCCCTACTTTCCCAGGATTTCAGACGTCATATTCCCTCAGGATCTTTCGAAAAGGCTGGCCAATTGCATCCCAATACCACAGGGTAGGTCAGTTTGGGGACAACACCAACCTCAAGGACCTCTTCTCGGTGCTGAATCTCTAACCTTACTGTGGCGGTCAGATAGGGTTAGATGTCCCCATGGATACATTGGAGGTGTATCTTTGCTTTGAAGGGTGGGAGGTCAGAGACCAGGCCTCCCCGCACGAGCATCTGGCTGCAGCCTGAGTTGACTAGAGCCATTGTGGGTTTCCCCTCCACTCAGACAATGGTCAGGAGCTTAGCTGGGCTCTGTTTCTTGGCCCATGAGCCAGCTACACAGGCCTGTCCATTGGCACAGTCCATATATGAGTAGTCTCACCGAAAGTGCCCCCTTTGGCCACACTTCCAGCATACGTAACAAGCTTATCTGGTCCCTGGATCGGGTTTTGGTAGGCTAGGTTCCCACAATGGGTCTCCTTCGCTCCAGGCCTGCGCCGGGCCAATCGGTAGCATACATTCAGGATTCGGCGGGCTGACTGGTCATGCAGGAAGGCAGAGTAGGCCCACTGGTATCATCAGGCAATGGATATCCCCGGCCGCTACATCCTTCCCTCTTGGACTCACTGACCTTTGGAGACATGGTTCAGACCATCAGTGGCCAAGTAGTCCTCCATTAGGTCTATGGTTTCAGCCACTGTGGTTGGTCGGTGCTGCTGCGACCACTCCTTGCCCCCAGCCAGGACTCATAGACTCATAGACTCTAGGATTGGAAGGGACCTCGAGAGGTCATCGAGTCCAGTCCCCTGCCCTCATGGCAGGACCAAATACTGTCTAGACCATCCCTAATAGACATTTATTTAACCTACTCTTAAATATCTCCAGAGATGGAGATTCCACAACTTCCCTAGGCAATCTATTCCAGTGTTTAACTACCTTGACAGTTAGGAACTTTCTCCTAATGTCCAACCTAAATCTCCCTTGCTGCAGTTTAAGCTCATTGCTTCTTGTTCTATCATTGGAGGCTAAGGTGAACAAGTTTTCTTCCTCCTCCTGATGATACCCTTTTAGATACCTGAAAACTGCTATCATGTCCCCACTCAGTCTTCTCTTTTCCAAACTAAACAAACCCAATTCCTTCAGCCTTCCTTCATAGGACATATTCTCAAGACCTTTAATCATTCTCGTTGCTCTTCTCTGGACCCTCTCCAGTTTCTCCACATCTTTCTTGAAATGCGATGCCCAGAACTGGTCACAATACTCCAGTTGAGGTCTAACCAGCGCAGAGTAAAGCAGAAGAATGACTTCCCGTGTCTTGTTTACAACACACCTGTTAATGCATCCCAGAATCACATTTGCTTTTTTTGCAACAGTATCACACTGTTGACTCATATTAAGCTTGTGGTCCACTATGACCCCTAGATCTCTTTCTGCCATACTCCTTCCTAGACAGTCTCCTCCCATTCTGTATGTGTGAAACTGATTGTTCCTTCCTAAGTGGAGCACTTTGCATTTATCTTTATTGAACTTCATCCTGTTTACCTCAGACCATTTCTCCAATTTGTCCAGATCATTTTGAATTTTCACCCTGTCCTCCAAAGCAGTTGCAATCCCTCCCAGTTTGATATCGTCCGCAAACTTAATAAGCATACTTTCTATGCCAACATCTGAATCGTTGATGAAGATATTGAACAGAGCCGGTCCCTAAACAGACCCCTGCGGAATCCCACTTGTTATACCTTTCCAGCAGGATTGGGAGCCATTAATAACTACTCTCTGAGTACGGTTATCCAGCCAGTTATGCACCCACCTTATAGTAGCCCCATCTAAATTGTACTTTCCTAGTTTATCTATAAGAATATCATGTGAGACCGTATCAAATGCCTTACTAAAGTCTAGGTATATCATATCCACCGCTTCTCCCTTATCCACAAGGCTCGTTATCCTATCAAAGTATGCTATCAGATTAGTTTGACACGATTTGTTCTTTACAAATCCATGCTGGCTATTCCCTATCACCTTACCACCTTCCAAGTGTTTGCAGATGATTCTTTAATTACTTGCTCCATCATCTTCCCTGGCACAGAAGTTAAACTAACTGGTCTGTAGTTTCCTGGGTTGTTTTTATTTCCCTTTTTATAGATGGGCACTATATTTGCCCTTTTCCAGTCTTCTGGAATCTCCCCCGTCTCCCATGATTTCCCAAAGATAATAGCTAGAGGCTCAGATACCTCCTCTATTAACTCCTTGAGTATTCTAGGATGCTTTTCATTAGGCCCTGGTGACTTGCAGGCATCTAACTTTTCTAAGTGATTTTTTACTTGCTCTTTTCTTATTTTATCTTCTAAACCTACCCTCTTCCCGTAAGCATTCACTATATTAGACATTCCTTCAGACTTCTCAGTGAAGACCGAAACAAAGAAGTCATTAAGCATCTCTGCCATTGCCAAGTCTCCCGTTACTGTTTCCCCCTCTTCACTGAGCAGTGGGCCTATACTGTCCTTGATCTTCCTCTTGCTTCTAATGTATTGATAAAAAGTCTTCTTGATTCCCTTTATTCTCATAGCTAGTTTGAGCTCATTTGATGCCTTTGCCTTTTTAATCTTGCCTTTGCATTCCTGTGTTATTTGCTTATATTCATCCTTTGTAATCTGACCTAGTTTCCATTTTTTATATGACGCCTTTTTATTTTGTAGGTCACGCAAGATCTCGTGGTTAAGCCAAGGTGGTCTTTTGCCACTTTTTCTATCTTTCCTAACCATCGGAATAGCTTGCTTTTGGGCCCTTAATAGCGTCCCTTTGAAAAACTGCCAACTCTCCTCAGTTGTTTTTCCCCTCAGTCTTGATTCCCATGGGACCTTAGCTATCAGCTATCTGAGCTTACCAAAATCCGCCTTCCTGAAATCCATTGTCTCTATTTTGCTGTGCTCCCTTCTACCCATCCTTAGAATTGCAAACTCTATTATTTCATGATCACTTTCACCCAAGCTTCCTTCTGCTTTCAAATTCTCAACGAGTTCTTCCCTATTTGTTAAAATCAAGTCTAGAACAGCTTCCCCCCCTAGTGGCTTTTTCAACTTTCTGAAATAAAAAGTTGTCTGCAATGCAGTCCAGGAACTTATTGGATAGTCTGTGCCTCGCGGTGTTATTTTCCCAACATATATCTGGATAGTTGAAGTCCCCCATCACCACCAAATCTTGGGCTTTGGATGATTTTGTTAGTTGTTTGAAAAAAGCCTCATCCACCTCTTCCACCTGATTAGGTGGCCTGTAGTAGACTCCCAGCACGATATCACCAGTGTTTTTTACCCCTTTTAGCCTAACCCAGAGACTCTCAACACTCCCATCTCCTATGTCCATCTCTACCTCAGTCCAAGTGTGTACATTTTTAATATATAAGGCAACACCTCCTCCCTTTTTCCCCTGTCTATCCTTCCTGAGCAAACTATACCCACACCAACATTCCAGTCGTGTGTATTATCCCAACAAGTTTCAGTAATGCCAACAATGTCATAGTTGTATTTATTTATTAGCACTTCCAGTTCTTCCTGCTTATTACCCATACTTCTTGCATTTGTATATAGGCATCTAAGATACTGGTTTGATCTTGCCTCCCAGCTTTACCCTGACCCTCCTTTCTCTCTGCTATTATAGCCCGTGCTCCCTCCTGTTTCCAACCCATCTCCCAGGTCTTGTTCCCCACTTACCTGTGGGCTTTGCTCACCTGTCCCCGTCGAACCTAGTTTAAAGCCTTCCTTACTAGGTTAGCCAGTCTGTGCGCAAATAAGGCCTTTCCCCTCCTCGAAAGGTGAACACCATCTGTACCTAGCAGTCCTTCCTCGAATAGCATCCCGCGGTCGAGGAAACCAAAGCCCTCCTGGCGACACCATCTTCGCAGCCAGGCATTCACCTCCACGATGCATCTGTCTCTGCCAGGACCCCTACTTTTGACAGGAAGAATCGAAGAGAATACCACCTGCGCTCCAAACTCCTTAACCCGTACTCCCAGAGCCCTGTAGTCACTCTTGATCTGCTCAGTGTCACACCTCACAGTATCATTTGTGCCCACATGGATGAGTAGCATGGGGTAGTAGTCAGAAGGCCAGTTAATCTTCGACAATGCCTCCGTAACATCTCGGATACGGGCCCCTAGCAGGCAGCATACCTCTCGGGATGAACGGTCAGGGCGACAGATGGGTGTCTCCATCCCCCTCAGCAGAGAGTCTCCAACCACCACTACCCTACGTTTCTTATTATCAGTGGTGGCAGTAGACCTCCCAGCCTTAGGGGTACGAGGCTTCGCCTCCTTAACTGTTGGGGGTGATTCCTTCTCTCCTGTATCAAGAAGAGCATAACGGTTATCTATTACCACAGCAGGAGGGCTCGCAGCAGGGGTGGAGCACTGCCTGCTGCCAGAAGTAACCAGCTGGCTGTGTCCACCCTGAGCCATCTCCTCCTCCACTGGTGTATCAGATACACCCTGAGCCATCTCCTCCTCCACTGGTGTGTCAGTAGTCCTGTGATCTGGGACAGCTACGTCAGCTGTCTCCACATGGATACTGTCCAGGAATTGCTCGTGGATATGGATGTTCCTCAGCCTAGCCACCTCTAGTGAACTCTTCTAGCACCACAGTTTCCACCACTTGGACTACTGACTTACGGTCTGGCTCCAGCCCCAACCAGGCACTGTCACAGAAGCGTTGCGCTGCCACCCAGAATCTAGCCACTGCTGGGTACCTTTTCTGACAGAATCACCAGTGGTTAGTGGCTGGTTAATACCCATTTGGTCCAGGATAGTAGCCTTCACTTTCCTGTAGTCCAAAGCATCATGGGGGGTCTAAGCCCCAGTATGCTGCCTGAGCTGGCCCCGTCAGATAAGGGACCAACAAGGTAGCCCAGTGTTCTGGGGACCACCTAATGGCTGTGGCCACCCATTCAAAGGTTACTAAGAATGTCTCAGGATCATCTCCAGCTCCCATTTTTGACAGGCATACGCAAAGTCCAGCAAGGAGGGACCCTGCATCTTGTCCAGAGTTGGATACCCCTGCCAATCCCATGTGAAAACCAGGGTATGGATTCAGGAAGCTAGTCCATCCTGCCAACCATGCAGCTGCCACTACATTGTTATTTTTTGTGCGTTAGCTTGAGCAAAGTCAGAGCTGGTACATTTCTCCAAGTTCAAAATTTCAATAATCCGTGGTTATTGGAAGGGTCTCTTGACACCATCATCACTTTACTGCAATTTAGGGAAACCCAGAGGGTTCTCTAAGTGGAAAGAAGCTGAATAGGTCTTCAAATTGGCCTAGAGAACAGAGAGCCATAAAAGCATCTGGCAGCATGTTGCCGTGATCTTTCCTTCCTCCCAGCAAGTTACTGGTGGTATTCACGGGACACTGTGGACAAAACAGATAAACTAGGCCACTAATTTCAGCAGATTTAGCCTAATTAAACATTAGTGTAACTGAAAAAAACAATAAGAATCATTGTCTTTGATTGAGTTTTTGAGCTGATTCACTTTGGGATGAATGTGCATATCAGCAAGCCTTTTGATGTTAACTAAGCTTTTCCTGATTCTCACCCAACTGAGCGTAAGAAGAATCAGGTCCACTGATTCCATTGTAGTTACTCCTGATTCACATTGGGATGAGGAGAGAAAAATTAGCTCCATTGATCCCAGCTGAGTTACCTTGGATTACAGTGCAGATTTTGCTGGGGCCAGATCCTCAGCTCCACTCTGAGGAACACATGAAGAACACTTGCATCACTTGTTGTGGCTTGAAAGGTTTCTTAGATCAATAGGAAGCCAGAACAATCAGCTTCTTTCTGTGGAAAGAATTTTCTTTTTGCTAGGAAGCAGATGGTTACCTTTTCCTTCTTTGACCATGTGGTCCTCCTGATGTGTAAAAATTGGTTCTAGAGAATAGATAGGGAAAGGGAATTACGGGTGATACTCTTTCTGAGACTCTTCTGTTGCTTGTACTTTGTTTGGGTAGAAGGTAAAAACATATAAACCTGGACTGGATGAAATTTTCTTTAATAAATCATGTATAACCTTAACTCTGCCTCCTTGTGTGATAGAATGTGATCTCTCATGTGATAAGGAATATGTAACCTTAACTCTGACTTCTTAGGGAAGGCACTATGTGTTACTTTAATTCTGCACTCATGTTGCTACAGTGATACGTAGAAGAAAGACAGGGATCAGGGTAATGGATATAAAACTGAATATTAAGTGTTTCTGCTGGACATGGATCCTGTGGTTCTCAAAGTCTCTCTAGGTCCCAGACCAACTCTCAAAACCTGTGCAGCCAAATTTCACCCCACAGGATCTCCTTGAATCTTGGGATGGAGTAAATATTAATGGGAAAGAGTGACCTCTGGTGGTGTGCACAATGCTGCATCTCCAGAATTAATGCATTCCCTCTTTTTGTCTCTCCAACTTAATCTTTAATGTGGTTGCATCACTATCCAGCTTTCAGATCAACAGCTGTGGTGTCACACCAGATTTACTCTGCTTTCACTAGTTGACTTCAGTGACCTTACTCCAGAATTATGCAAGTCTACATGAGCTCAGAAGATGGTCCAGAAAGGAAATGTGGTGCAAGGCTTATGATGTTAGCCTGGGACTCGGAAGACATGCATTCAACTCCCTGTTCTGCCACAGCTTTCTTGTGTGACAAATAACATAGACACAGGTTTTGAAAAGTATTCAGATATTGAAATCAATGGGTTTTAGGTGCTCAGAGGCTTTTGAAAATCCCACTAGGAACCTAAATACCTTTAAGAATGTTGACCCTTGAGAAAATTTTAAAAGGACACCAGGCTCTGATTTTTAAAAGTATTTATGTGTTGCATACTCAGAATTGCAACAGCTAACTGATTTAGGAGTCTAAGTCTCATTTTCAAAAGAGATTTAGGCACTTAGGAGACAAAATCTCATTTACAGTCACAGGGATTTAGGCTCCTAAGTGCCTTACTCCATTTTGAAAATGAGACTTAGACTCCTAAATCAGTTAGGATGATCACAGCATCATCTATACCTTTAACAATCTTAGGGACAGATTTTCAAAGGTATTTAGTTAGTTACCTAAGGATGCAGATGGATGCCTTCTGGGATTCACAAATGTAGCTAGGTCAATGGGAGTTAGGTGCCTAACTGCTTAAGCATTTCTGAAAGTCCCATTAGGCACCTATCTGTGTACTGAGGCACCTAAACACCTTTTGAAATTTGGCCATTGTACATCATTGCTCCTGTGACGTTGCACCCCATAGTGCTATATGGGAATATGCTTATGAATGTATATATGACATAACTGAGATATGTTTTAAGCTACATATGCCATGTAACATATCTCTGCAAAGGTTATGATCTACTGAATATGTCCATCCTATTTGTATGCATGTATCATTTTTGTATTCAAAGTTATGAATATTGGCTGTGTACTTGGTTGATTTTAAGTAGCCTTAGTAAGGCATTTGGTCAGCTTCTTTAGAAAGGAATTTGCAAGTTAAGTGTCCAGTCAAGAAACATTTAATGGACAATAGATCTTGGAAGGCTCCAATCCACATAAGAAGTCTACCTGAGTCAAGGTAGCATGTGAACAATGGCCGCTACCTGTAAGTTCTGAGTCATGCATGGACATGTGACTTGCCCATGTGTCTCTAAAACTCCATCTTGGAACTGAATTCTGGATAGGAGAGAGGAGGGGGACCACCCATGAGAGAAAGTCTATTTAAGCCCCTGGAAATGCCTCCATTTTGTCTGCAGCTGACTCAAGAGATAGCCTCTCCACCCCCAAATGATACCTGAAAGAAACTGGAACAAAGGACAGTAACCTCGAGGGGTGTGAGTGATTTCTGGCCCCAGACTTGAAGGAGGCTAGTCTGTAAACAAAGCTTACTGGAACATCTCTGAGGGTGAGATTTCATCTGTAATCATTTTCTTATTTTATTAGGCATAGACTTGTGTGTTTTCTTTTATTTTGCTTGGCAATTCACTTTGTTCTGTCTGTTATTACTTGGAACCAAGTAAATCCTACTATTTGTATTTAATAAAACGTTTTTTTTTACTTGTTAACTAACCCAGAGTATGTATTAATACTTGGCCGGGGGGGCACAAACAGCTATGCATATCTCTCTATTGGTGTTATAGAGGGCGAACAATTTATGAGTTTACCCTGTATAAGCTTTATACAGTGTGAAAAGGATTTATGTGGGGTTTGGGCATCTGAATGGTGGAGAGAAGAACACTTAGAATATCAGGGACCTCAGAAGGCTGAATGATCCAACCTCCTGCTTAAATCAGGATTAATCCCTGGACACATCTTTACCCCAGTTCACTAAAGAGCCCCCTCAAGGATTGAGCTTACAACCCTGGGTTTAGTAGGTCAATGCTCAAACCACTGAGCTATCCCTCCCCCAATACTTTTTGAGATGTTTTCAATTAAGCCTGCTTTTTGGGGCTATTGTTCAGACCTGGGTCTCTTTTTGCAGCAGGCAAGTGTGTCTGGTTCAAATCAGGCAGGGCACTGAAGTCCTTAGCTGCCAGGGGAAACAGGCTCAGGGGTAGTCTCAGCACATAAGATGGCAGCCCCCAAGGAGGATTCTGTGATTCAACCTGTCACAGCTCCATCTTTAAAACTTAAATTATAGCATTTTCCTACTGCACAGAGGCAGTATGAGGTTAAATCCATTAAAGATTATGAGGTGCTCAGTTACCATGGTAATGGGGCCAGATAAGGTCCTAACATAGATATAAAGCCTTTAAAAGAACTGAGCTGGAGACATTTGCAGTCAATCAAATTCCTTTATTCAATGGAACCTTCTTCTCTGCACCATTCTCCAGAATGCTCCCTTCACCTCCTTGTTCCTCAGGCTGTAGATGATGGGGTTTAGCATGGGCGTGATAACTGTGTAGGACAGAGAGAGAAACTTGTCTGTGTCTGGTGAGTAGGAGGAATTGGGCTTCAGATACATAATGCAAGCAGAGCCATAGAACAGTGTCACCACAATGAGGTGTGAGGAGCAGGTGGAGAAGGACTTCCTCCTGCCCTCCCTGGATGGCATCCTCAGGATGGTGGAGATGATGCAGACGTAGGACATGAGGATCAGCATGAAGGGAAAGGTGTCAAAGGACATAGCCACCATGAAGACAGCCATTTCATTGCGGGAGGTGTCTCCACACGCCTGCTTCAGCAGTGGAGGGATGTCACAGAAGAAATGATTAATCTGGTGGGATCTGCAGAAGGGTAGGGTGAATACCATGCTGGTGAGACCAAAGGACATGAGGAGACCACTGAGCCAGGATCCAGCAGCCAGTCCAGTGGACACCTTCCTGTTCATAACCACGGGGTAATGCAGAGGCTTGCATATTGCAACATAGCGATCGTAGGCCATGGACGCCAAGAGAAAACACTCTGACCCACCAAGGAAAATAGAGAAATAGGTTTGCATAGCACAGCCAATGAAAGAGATGGCTTTATCCCCAGAGAACAGATTTCCAAGCATCTTGGGGACATTGACTGATGTGTAGCACATCTCCAGGAAGGACAGGTTCCTGAGGAAGAAGTACATGGGGGTATGAAGGGCTGGGTCAGCCAATGTGAGGACAATGATTAGAAGGTTTCCAGCCAAGGTGACTATGTAGGTGACCAGAAACACCAAAAAAAAAAAATGCTGCAGGCTGGGAATGTCAGAAAAACCGAGGAGAATGAATCCAGTGATTGTTGTGCTGTTTCTTCCCACTGTTTCTTGTCTAGTTTTCATCCTGAAGAAGAAAAGGAAACAATAAGTTGTCACAGAATACTTTCCCCCACTCTGCCATCCTCCACTGTCATACAATTTCTCCAGATAATCTGAGTCTTCCTGTGAATTTTAGGAAGCTAAGAATGTTGTCTTTTTTACAAATTGTTGCAACCTGTGTCTCTAATGCACTAATCCTCAGAGCTGTCCTGTGCAACTTTTCTTGGAATCTGAGTGAATATCTAATAAAGTTTGAATTTCTGAGTACTCTGTGCTGGATCTTAGAGCAGTTCAGTGATGGATGTTTTATGTGACTTTTACCCATGGATCCTCCCTGCCCCCTCCCCCAGTTTTGTGACTAAAATGTGTTATGAGATCCTGCAAATTTTCAAACAAGGTTAATTTGGGAGTGAGCGGGAATGTATCTCATGAATCCCTTAACCAAATGACTCCAGTTTTAGAACACTATTTCTAACCTAGTCCATCCAATTTTCAAGTGGGTCTGCCTATGCGTGTGGACTTTGGGCACTTTGAAAACTCACCTTTCAAACAGACAGCTCTGTGTAATGTTAACTTTGAAGCAGTCCTATCAGGCCAAAACTGTAAAAGTGACCAGTGATTTTGTGTGATTCTTCACTCTCTCACGAACTCAATGCAAATGGAATTGCTTTGGGTCTGATTCACCACTGAGTTTCTATAGCATTATGCCCGTGTAGGTCCAATGGGCCAGAATCATCTGGTGTAAATTAGTTATGTGGATTTACACCGCTCTTGAATTTCAAAGGAGCTACACTGGTCCTAAAACTGGTGTAGTGGAGTACAAGTAATCAAGACCTATAAGATGTCTGAAAATCAAGCTAAGTTGTCACAAGTTGGTCATCCAAAAGTGGAGGCACTCAATATCTGTGGTAATTTGGGTCAGGGCTCATAAAGCATGGATTGCACAATGCATAGTACCTGATATATAGTAAAGGGAAATTACCACTGACCTGAATAGAAAAGGATGTGAATCAAACCCTGCATTGCAAAAAGCTCAAGATATGATGTGTTTGAAATGATTCCTAATTCATTCTGTCCCAATCTATACCCGAGATCCTACCACCCCCATAGCTGAGGTGTCTGAAGTTCAAATCCAACTTAAGATCAAAATTTTGCAACTGCCCTTTATCTTCAAATGACTAAAAAAGCAGCAATTTTGTTATGGAAAAAATGACCTGCTAATATGGACATACGTTTTATTTATATATGTATTTGTTAAGAACCAAAAATATGCTTGGTGCTGTGCATAACTAAATTACCAGTATATGAATCACTGGAAGAACAACTCAAAAACAGGAACAAGCCAGATGCCTACAGATCCCTGCATGGAATGATGACATTTGCAGACTCCTCACCACAGAGACATGTGCAAAGCTAAGGCAGACTTCTCACCAAATACAGAATTGGGGATCACAAACTGGGAGGCACAAAAAAGTTTAAACACAGAGAGTAGTGATGAAATTTTTTGGGGGTGGAGGGAGGGAAATTGGATTGACCCAAAACAAAACAAAAAAATCCATATATTTCAGTGGAATGAAAAAGTCAAAAACATTAATTTTGGCTGAAATAAAACATTTAGTTTCACCCAAAATGAAATATTTCATTTAATTCTTGAGGAGTCTTCTTTACTGTTTTTAAAACACAAAATGGAAGTAAAATTTGAAATTAAAAGTCGTTCCAAATTGAAAAATCAAAACATTTCAATGTTTCAGGATTTTTTGGGGGAGGTACAACATTTTTCTGAATTCAGCTTCAATTCATGAACTGTTTTGCTTGACCTGAATACAAAGTTTTTAGTTGGAAGAAGTTCTATCTGAAAGAAATTCACCCAGCTCTGGCAGTGATTATGCAGCCAATGTGACAGAGGAAAGATTGTGATAGAGAGACACTTTTATCTCCAGTGTACCAAATAAGAGAGAGAGCAAGAGATTCTGCAAACTATCAAAAACTATAAAAGACATCCTATCAAAAGCAAGGTGGAAAAAGTGTTCTCAAACTCTGGGAGAAAGTCAGAGACAATATCATGCCACCTACCCAATGAGCTGTTGGTCCGGAGCAGATTATGAGAAAGGGACACAGCGGATCATACTCCAAATCAAAGCTAATATGAAGATTTTCTTTCCCCTTGTGGAAAATTTAGATAAAAAACAAAGACACTTTTATTCCAGAATAAGAGCATCCACACCAGGAGTTAATCAGGAAAAACTATTCCAGAATAACCATCTCCATACACAACTGTGTAAATATGGGAGTGGGTGAATGAATAATCCCACTGAAGTAAGGGATCGCAGGGCTTGATGCTTAAATGCTCCTAGAAGGAAGTGGCATTAAATAGTTGGAAGAAGAGCATGAACTTAAAATTGGAAAGTTTTGCACTTACTGAAATTCAGGAGTGTTTCTGTACAGTCCTCACCAACTAGCTGCACCAAGGACCACTTCCTCATGCACATCTGGAACAGAAGGTGATGATCTCTTCACTCACTCCAAAGGATGCATTGCTTCATCAGGCAGGATGGCAGTTTTTATTATTTATCTGCACTGTCCCCTTTGGGAGCTGATCTCCCGACCATTTTGTAGTCTGAATTACTCCATGACGATGATAATGATTTGTAATGCAGTAGCACCTAAGAGCTCCAATCATGGACCAAGCCCCCAGTGTGCTAGGCACTGTATAAACACATAACAAAAAGACAGTCACTTTCCCAAAGACCTTACAACCTAAGTAATATTTTAGTATAAGACTGTTCTGCTTTGATACAGTATGCAGGGGAACTCTTACAACAGAGCATGCGTATCACTTAGAAAAATTAGATGCCTGCAAGTCACCAGGGCCTGATGAAATGCATCCTAGAATACTCAAGGAGTTAATAGAGGAGGTATCTGAGCCTCTAGCTATTATCTTTGGGAAATCATGGGAGACGGGGGAGATTCCAGAAGACTGGAAAAGGGCAAATATAGTGCCTATCTATAAAAAGGGAAATAAAAACAACCCAGGAAACTACAGACCAGTTAGTTTAACTTCTGTGCCAGGGAAGATAATGGAGCAAGTAATTAAAGAATCATCTGCAAACACTTGGAAGGTGGTAAGGTGATAGGGAATAGCCAGCATGGATTTGTAAAGAACAAATCGTGTCAAACTAATCTGATAGCATTCTTTGATAGGATAACGAGACTTGTGGATAAGGGAGAAGCGGTGGATGTGATATACCTAGATTTTAGTAAGGCATTTGATACGGTCTCACATGATATTCTTATAGATAAACTAGGAAAGTACAATTTAGATGGGGCTACTATAAGGTGGGTGCATAACTGGCTGGATAACCGTACTCAGAGAGTAGTTATTAATGGCTCCCAATCCTGCTGGAAAGATATAACAAATGGGATTCCGCAGGGGTCTGTTTAGGGACCGGCTCTGTTCAATATCTTCATCAACGATTTAGATGTTGGCATAGAAAGTATGCTTGTTAAGTTTGCGGATGATACCAAACTGGGAGGGATTGCAACTGCTTTGGAGGACAGGGTGAAAATTCAAAATGATCTGGACAAATTGGAGAAATGGTCTGAGGTAAACAGGATGAAGTTCAATAAAGATAAATGCAAAGTGCTCCACTTAGGAAGGAACAATCAGTTTCACACATACAGAATGGGAAGAGACTGTCTAGGAAGCAGTATGGCAGAAAGAGATCTAGGGGTCATAGTGGACCACAAGCTTAATATGAGTCAACAGTGTGATACTGTTGCAAAAAAAGCAAACGTGATTCTGGGATGCATTAACAGGTGTGTTGTAAACAAGACACGAGAAGTAATTCTTCCGCTTTACTCTGCGCTGGTTAGGCCTCAACTGGAGTATTGTGTCCAGTTCTGGGCACTGGATTTCAAGAAAGATGTGGAGAAATTGGAGAAGGTCCAGAGAAGAGCAACAAGAATGATTAAAGGTCTTGAGAACATGACCTATGAAGGAAGGCTGAAGGAATTGGGTTTGTTTAGTTTGGAAAAGAGAAGACTGAGAGGGGACATAATAGCAGTTTTCAGGTATCTAAAGGGTGTCATCAGGAGGAGGGAGAAAACTTGTTCACCTTAGCCTCCAATGATAGAACCAGAAGCAATGGGCTTAAACTGCAGCAAGGGAGATTTAGGTTGGACACTAGGAGAAAGTTCCTAACTGTCAAGGTAGTTAAACACTGGAATAGATTGCCTAGGGAAGATGTGGAATCTCCATCTCTGGAGATATTTAAGAGTAGGTTAGATAAATTTCTTTTAGAGATGGTCTAGACAGTATTTGGTCCTGCTATGAGGGCAGGGGACTGGACTCGATGACCTCTTGAGGTCCCTTCCAGTCCTAGAGTCTATGAGTCTATGAGTATAGTACTGTATAGTATTAATTCAAATTGTTCTTTTAATCATTAACTATTACTGATTGCCACAAAACAACTGAGATCAGAACTCAGTTAGTTTTATGGGAAGTGCTAGCAATGAAGTAACAACAGAACCCAAACCCCACTGCTGGTCAATTTGGAGATTTGAAGATAAGTTTGTTTAACTTTTCATGGGCCTTATTTAACATGCTATAGAACAGTAAATTGACTCGTTTCCTCATGATTTACATGAGCATGAATATTGAAGGACTCCAAGATTATTGTCCCATTCTTCTAAGCACTTTGCAGACACATTGGAAGAGACGCTTGCAGTCCTCAAAGGCTGAATATCTAAACATGCAAGACAAAGGTTGGGCGGAGGGAAGGGAGGTGGAGAAACAGAGGCCCAGAAAGGAGAAATAACTTGTCCCAAGGTCAGCAAGCAGGTGAGTGGTTGAGCCAAGAATAGAACCATATGTTTTACCTATGAGACACACTGTATCTACCTAGCTAGTGATCAGGAAAACATAGATAGGCAACATGGTCTATGGGTAGGACACTGGAGTCAAGAAATTTGGGGCCTTGTTTCTGTTCAAAGCTCTACCAGTGTATCCCTGCTATGCAGCTACATGAAATGGTTTACCTTTACTTCCTCTTATATCTACACCCAGATCTGCCTGTGAAAGGTATGTAATGTTGGCAGCAAGGCCAATAGTCTCCCCTTGCTCGCAGTCAGAGTGTAAATGCAGCTGAATTCTAGCCATAGGAGCATTGGGGTCAGGACAAGGCCCCCACAAGAAGCTGGGCTCTTTTTTTTTAACTCAGTCTTTTATGAAAGATGATGTCATCTGATGATGTAACTGTAAATTCCACAACAAAAGTACACTACCCAAATGTGGGAAATTGCAGGGTTAGGCCCTTCACGTTCAGGAAATGATGAAGTTGCACACTCCACTGCTCTCCTGGGCAATGTAGCATAGTGAGCCTATTGGGGAAAAAATCTAATACATTTATTAAAGTTTACCATGACTCAGTTTCCATACAAATATTTCTTTATTGAGCCAAAGGTCACTCGGTGTTGATTACATCCCAAATACAAATACAAGCATATGCCCACCTATACTGTACCTCCTAGCAATAATTCAGTTATAAGCATTGGGCAAATACCCCAAAAAAGATCAGGCTCGGGAGATACTTTCCCATCATCATGTGACTGCACAGGGGTAAGAAAAATCTCTGACAAAGAAACCGCTACATACCTTTTCTTTTATACACTAGAATAATCAAGTGATGTCATTGCTGGATCTTGATACTTAGCTAAAGCCAGAAGAGGCAGTTAGAGCTGAACCCTGCCTTCTGACCCAGTCAAGACAAGATTAATGATGGGGAGTCTCCAAGATTTTCTTCTTATCTTATTTTGCCATATTTCATTCCACCAACTGGACTAAGCATTTCTTTTTCAACAAACCACATAGCATTAATTATTGACTGCACCAGGTACCCAATTAACTGTATATTCTTAATTTTGATGACCTCAACCCAACCCTTAAATAAGATACTGCTGTATTTCAAGGATTGCTACTAGTTTAACACAAATAACCCTTTTCTTTTCTCATGATCTCAGATCTTTTGGGTCACATGCTCTTCGGCCTATCTCTTATGCTAACATCCAAGCTCAGTTTAAAACCACAGTTGACTCAGGCTTAATGTAGGCCTGTATTCCTACACAGCCTTAACTCTGCACACTTGAGGGATGCAGTATTTGCATGTAATTTTGGGGTAGCAACTGGTTTGTATCCTGTTGTGCTCGCTGTGAATGCATCTGTTAATGTGTGTCAAAGTTAGAATCAGGGCTCACAATTTGTCAGACCACTCTGTTTATTAGCGCAGTGCTCCGCCAATAACATTCAGAATATGTGAGTGGCCATGGAAGGCCCAAACAATCTTATTTATACAGATAAAAGAGCGGGAATTAGACAAAGGGACAAAGAAAGCAAAACAGGAAAATTCACCTGGGGCACAGCATACATATCCTACTTCCTTACTAACTGTTATCGATCTAAGGCTAATGCTTCACCAATTGCCCTTAAACGGTGCAATTGTTCTATGTTAATGTTTGTATTTCTGACACCTGGTTGCAACATTCCAACAACTTTGCTTAAAGGTACAGATAACATTTCTTTAATCCTTTCTATTCTTACTATATAATTCATTCTACTTTCACAATCCCTCCTTTTGGTCAGGCGTACGCCATGACCAACCCTTACTGAGTTCCACAAATTAACCGTTCCTTATCTCTTAGTTCATCAGCGATATTCAAAATCATCATATTAGCACTCTGTTTTGGGGCAGCCATCTGGGTGACACAATTCTGGATACAACAGGAGATTAACTGAAAGCATACAAAAATCACTAAGATTCCAAACAGGATAGTTAGGGCTCCCTGAAACAACCAGTTTCCTATGCCAGAGAAATTGAACAGGTTACTTAGCCACTTCCATAAAGAACTCAGCTCTTCATGAGGAAGATATGCGATTTGTTCTAAGTGGCTAGCGTGATCTATTACCTCATTGGTATTGTCAGGTATAAACACACAACATTCTTTTCCAATGAGAGCACAGGTCCCTCCTTTGGCCGCCAGCACTATGTCTAATGCTTGATGGTTTTGGAAGGCAACCTGTCTGATCAACCCTGTTTCTTTGGCCACGGTTTTTAAACTTTCTCCGGTTTCATTTGCGATTATTTCAACCACTGCTTGTAACCTTAGGAGTCTTTTTGCGTGGTGTATTACTCCCCCAAGTGGGATAAAGGAAGTGCCAATGGCCTCTTCCCAAGTTAAGGGGCTTATGTTATGTATATACCATTGGGCATCTAGTAAGTCCCTTCTTTTTCACCTGAAATTACGGAGGCGTTCTCATGGGAGGGTCTCTAGTACCCAGAATTGTGGGAAGAGTTGGGCGGGATAACAGATACCTGACCAGTTAGCTGATAATACAGTATAAACTTTGGTTCCACAAACCAATGATGGCCTATTAAGGCTGGGAAGGGTCAATTGCATCCATTTGTTACATAGGTATCTGCAAATGAGGAGTAATATCCTCCAAAGGGCACAGGGTAATCCTCCTTAAGAGGAGTGGTAGTATTGGTATGGCATTGGAAGATTGTATTATTTTTACTAAGATTACTGTAGGGGGAACATGAGATCGATTTTTCTGTTTGATCCCAGGTTGAGAAAAAATTCATATCCCCATACCCAGTCCGCCAGTCCTTAGTTTTATTTGAATAATCCCATACACCATTTGCTACAATATGCTGAAGGCAACGGCTTGTTCCTAGATCCAGCCCTGTTCCATTACACACCCAACACCAAAAACCTTTCCCCTCCACCACACTTATCCATTTAGATACATTTATTCCCACTGCTTCCCAAGTGTCATTGCTGTTCCATGTTTTGTTAAATGGACGAGGTCCTCCAGTAAGGTCTGGGGAATTCAGTGGGATAGCCAGGACAGGAACACCAGCTTGAGAGTGGGCTGGGATGTGGCTGCAGACCCAGCATTTAGAAATATTAAGGGTCTGAGCTATCCACACTTGCTGCTGGATAAAAGAATTGTCATTGTGGGCACCCCAGACCTTAAGATACCAGCAGCCGAGGAACTGGCGCCACCAGAGGTGCATGTTGGAGGCAAGGCTCTTCTGGTTCTGACAACCTCAACTGAGGGAACTGCACTCACAGTTTTATGTCCACCAGGCAGCAGGCTCTAGGCTCACTACTGCTGCTTCTTGGGCCTTGCTTTAGGTCGTCGTCTGCTTCTGGCAACCCTTACGAGAGCGTAGATTGTAAGGTATTGCAGGCTGTTCCTCTACGTCTTCTTCTGGAGTCAGAACTGACTCTGCGCAATCCTGAGGTGTTGATTGGTTCGCCGGGGAGGGTGTCTTCTTACACTGTGAAGCATGTATCCATGCTGCAATGCCAGATAGCTTAACAGCTGTCTGGGTAGTAAGCAGTACCTGATGAGGACCCTTCCACCGAGGTTCCAAGACATGTTTTCGATGGTGATGCCGTACGTAGACCCAGTCACCTGGTTCAAGGTTGTGGCAGGCATCAGAGGTGGGTTCCGTCGGCCAGGCGGCTCGAACCTGTGAATAGAAGTGACTTACAGCTTGCATTAATCCCTTGCAATATTGAAGGAGCGTACTGTGAGTCAAATTCAAGTCTGGGACTGGAGTAATGGTAGCCACAGTTTGCATAGGGCGTCCCATAACGATTTCAAAAGGACTCAGTTTATGCCTTTGGGATGGAGTGGATCGCATTTCCATAAGGGCTAGTGGTAAAGCTGCTGGCCAGCTTAACCCCGTGGAGTCACAAATTTTAGCAAGTTTATTCTTAAGTACACCATTTCACCTTTCCACAGCACCTGCACTTTGTGGGTGGTAGGGACAGTGCAGCAGGTGTGTGACATGTAACATACGATCCAGGTGTTGAACAATTTGTCCAGTAAAGTGTGTACCCCAGTCACTGGACAGAGTGACAGGAATTCCCTTGGCAGGCATAGTATGGTTTAACAAACATTTAGCAACGGACAGTGAGTCAGCCTTGCGACAAGGAAAGGCTTCAATCCAACCAGAAAATAAACATACCATAACCAAAATAAATTCAATTCGTTGACACTTAGGCATTTGTACAAAATCAAGTTGCCAATGCAAGAAGGGTGCTTGGGGCAAGCCCCAGAATCCCTGAGCCACTTTTACAGGTTTACCAATATTGTGGCTTTGGCAAGTGGTGCAGGCGGCACAGTGGCAGGCTGCAAATCAGCTGAAATGGGGAGCCCATCATCTCGCCTTAGTTAGAGCAGACACCATTCCCTCCTTTCCGACATGTGAAACACCGTGTAGCAGGGCGGCCAGCGATGGGTAGAATGAAAAGAGGGCTACAAAGGTACCAGTGGGCAAATGCCAAAGGGAATCAGGATGTAGAGAGCAACCGTGGGCAACCCAGGAATCTTTTTCAGTTTCTGGGGCAGGGTCCTGGAGCAGGGTGAGGTCGGTGAGGGACGGTGGTGGTATAGAAACAGAGAGGGAACCTAGAAATGCATGTAGGGAAGGTTCTATAGCAGCAGCATGTTTAGCAGAGGCATCAGCAAACGCATTACCCTTAGCAACATCAGTGTCTGCCATCGAGTGGCCAGGGCACTTAACAATAGCCAGGGCAGAGGGAAGTAAAACTGCATACAGGAGAGCAGCAATATAGGGACCATTCTTAATAGGGGTACCGGCAGATGTAAGGAAACCCCGAGCTTGCCAGAGGGTACCAAAGTCATGTACAATCCCAAAAGCATAGCGGGAGTCAGTGTAAATGGTGGTGGAGCGTCCCTCCACCAAAAAGCAGGCATGGGTGAGGGCAACTAATTCAGCAACTTGTGCTGAGCTTACAGAAGGTAAAGGTGCAGCTTCTAGGGTTTCAGAGAGTGACACTACAGCGTATCCTGCAAGGAGACGACCTTGGTTGTCTCGAAAACAGGAACCATCAGTAAACAAAACAAGGTCAGAGTTAGGGAGAGGGACATCAGAAAGGTCAGAGCGCGGGAGGGTGATAGCAGAGACAGTTGCAAGGTAGTCATGAGGATCATCGTCAGTAGACAAAGGAAGGAGAGTGGCAGGATTTAACTGAGAACAGTGCTTTATAGTGATATATGAGGCCGACAGCAGTAGAAGTTCATACCTGGTAAGGCGAGCGGAGGAGAGGTTGCTTGTATTTCGTTGTAACAGCAGAGTTTCTACAGAGTGAGGGACCATGAGAGTAAGGGGGAAGTGAAGGACAAGGGATTCATACATTTTGACTAGGCGTGCTGCAGCAGCCACAGCACGCAGGCAGGGGGGCAGGCCTTGGGCCACAGGGTCCAAAGTGGCAGAGAAAAAAGCTACTGGACGATTCCTGCCTCCGTGCACCTGAGTGAGAACTCCAAGTGCACATCCAGATTGTTCATGGCAGAAAAGGGTAAAAGGCTTAGAATAGTCTGGCATTCCTAAAGCGGGGGCCAAAGCCAAACCTTGTTTGAGGGAAACAAAGGCAGAGTCTGCTTCAGGTGGCCATGGCATGGGATTAGGCACAGAGAGTCGAGTGAGTTCCTGTAGAGGTTTTCAAGGGAGGCGTATTGGGGAATCCATTGCCTGCAAAATCCAGTCATGCCTAAAAATTTTCGGACCTGGCGTGGAGTGCAGGGTCAGGGAAAGCTAAGGATAGCCTGGATGCGGGTGGGAGAAAGCGTACGGGAACCCTGGGAGAGGAGAAAACCAAGGTATGTGACAGAGGTTTGACAGAGCTGTAGTTTAGAGCGCGAAGCCTTGTGACCTTTGTTTGCTAGGGCAGTAAGGAGCACTAAAGAATCAGTTTCTGAGGCAGATAACGAGGGGGAACAGAGGAGCAGATCATCTACATATTGGACTAGAGTGGACCCAGATGGGAAAACAAGGTCAGCTAGGTCTCGGGCTAATGCCTGGGAGAAATAAGATGGACTTTCTGTATACCCCTGAGGGAGCGTGGTCCATGTATATTGCTGTCCCCTGTAGGAAAAGGCAAAGAGGTATTGGGAATCAGGGTGAACCGGAACAGAAAAGAAAGCAGAACACAAATCAACAACAGTAAAATGAGTTGCAGCTGGTGGAATGGAAGCCAGGATCGTTGCTGGGTTTGGGACAACAGGAAAAACGGGTATGACAATACGATTAATGGCTCGAAGGTCCTGAACAAATCGCCATGATTTGCCATCAGCTTTTCGAACGGGGAGGATAGGAGTGTTACAGGGACTGGAACAGGGAACAATATTGCCTTGCTCCTACTGGGCAGTTATGACTGGAGCAATGCCAGCCTCTGCCTCAGGGTTTAAAGGGTACTGAGATAGGCATGTCAGGGGTTTGGAAGAGTCAACAGTAATGCAAACAGGATCAGTATTTAAGCGGCCCAGCTCAGAGGGATGGGTTGGCCACAGAGAGGATGGGACCTGCGAAATTAGATGCTCAAGGGACGGGACCAGTGGGCAACAAGGGACGAGAGTAGAAAGGGACATTTCAGACAGCAGGGAGGCTACAGAATCACTCAGGGAAGACTGGGGAATTTGTAAATAGACCCCATCCGGGGAATAGTATATGGTGCAGCCAAGCTTACATAACAGATCGCGACCCAAAAGGTTTACTGGAGTGGAATCAGAGAGAAGGAAGGCATGATCCACAGAAAGGGGACCAACCTGGACTGGTAGAGGTTTTGAAAGGGGATAAGTGGTTGGGACTCCTGTAATGCCCACAGTGGACACGGTTTTTCTGGAGCGGGGAACCTTAGGCAGGTCGGTAGTACGAACTGCAGAGAGCGAAGCTCCCGTGTCAACAAGGAAAGGGAAAGGAAGATCATTGATAGTTAACACACACTCACCCGTGGGAGTGAGATGTAGTAAAGGGGCTAAAATTTCCTGAGGTTCCCCGGTGTCCCGTCATTGTTGTGGGGCAAAGTAAGGCTGGGGGCTGACTGGCTGTGCTGGCAGGGGGCTTAGCTGGTTGTTCACAGAGTTACCAGGCCGGCTTGGACACTCATTCTTCCAATGTCCCGGCTGTTTACAGTAATTACAAACATCCCCATAACCCGAAAATCCAGTTTCCTGTTCCCTCCCACGACCACGTCCCCGTCCTCATCCCTGGTATTTTCCCCATCCTCGGTACTGTTTGCCCTGCCCTGAATAATGCTGTATTTGCAAGGCCATTAACTGCTGAGCTGATTGCTCTTCCTTTCCTTTTAAAGTACGTTGGCAGTGCTCTGCCACTGTTTGCAATTTGTCCATGGTTTCGGTCTCCCATCCAACACTTATTCATTTTAGCAGATTGCCAATAGCAGGCAGGAGGCAATTAACAAATGCACTAGCCAGGGCGCCCTGTCCATTTGTATCTGGTTGCTGTATACCAGAATGTTGCAGAAAAATGTCAGTTAGCCAGGTGCGATAGTCACCCGGGTTTTCTCCCTGTCATTGCTTACAGCTTTTTATGGCCGTCCAGTTGGTTTTAGGAGTCCATACCCGAGGGATGGCTTCAAATAGATTTTTAGCTCATTCCTTACACTTTTTTCGGTATTCAGCAGTAGGACCAGTGTCTGGCAAAGTAGAGTGGCGGTCAGCAGCCAGCCAATCTGCTGCTGTGAGCCATTTATCATGCTCACTAGGGGCTGTTGCAAGTAGCTTGCACAGCTGCAGGATGTCTGCCTCAGAGGGTTCATAGGTATCACACACTAACAAAAATTCCTCTGCAAATTTGGTAGGATTTTCTCAGGGCTTTGGAAAGCCTTTTATAATTGAAAGGAGCTCAGTTCGAGTCCAGGGTTTATAGCTCCAAGTGGGACCCCCGTCCTGGCCCCCAGTATGCAGGATTCAGAGGGGAGCCTGGATATTTTTAAGGCCCAAGCATGAGCTTTTATGAAGCAGAGTTAGTCCAGAAGAATGGGCCTCGGCAGTACCAGATGATCCAGACGGGTCCGAACTGGAGATCTCTGGGAATTGTTCCTATCTGGGGGATCTGGTAACAGTTGTTCCTGAGCTGGGGGCGTGGGTGGCCGTCTATTGATTCGACGCAAGGCTGCCAGACTAATTAATGCGTCTTCTTCATCCTCGTCCCAGGAATCTAGTAAGTGGTTTCTTTGTCTTTTCCCACCTGGAGACAGGAGTATGAAGGGGGGTCTGCTTGGAGAACAAGGTAAAGGGGAGCGCTCGGTCTAGTGGTGGGATAGGAGGTTTCCAATAAAGATTTTAACTTATCATTTGAATCTTTGAGAGAGGCGAGTTTTCATTCTGTCCATCTACGATTTGCCTCTTCCCACCATTGCATGAAACAATCGACCTCTCCTTTTGCCAATTTAGTTTTAGATTGGCCGAGTTTCTCTTTTAAGACGTCTACTTGATCCTTATCCCAGGATCCTAACAGTGGCCGCTGAGTTTTGAGATCTCCCTGAGTTAGCCTAGACCATTTTTCCAGAAACTTACAGGAGTCCAGACCTTTCCTAAACTACATAAAATGAGCCGGAGTTCCTTTAGGGAACTGTCCCGGCTTAGACGTCTGGTTACCCATACAGGAGGACTTCACACACCAATCACACAAGAAGGAAATTAGGGTTCGTCAGAGTGATGCCCAGTGCAACACAGAAAAGGAGGCCACAGGCTACTGCCTCAATCGTCCTTGCTTTCACACTAAGGATTTTACCCAAGGTGTGGTGCGGCTGCGATTGTGCAGATTTCACTCACTCAGACTGCAGGGACAGGAACCCCTTGGTCGGCCGATCCCCAGAAAGAGATGGCACCCAGACTCAAACACTCCACGGGGAGGACGGATAGACACAGAGACAGGACAGTCCTCAGTCTGGACAAAACACAGAAATAATTACCTGACCAGAATCCTGATGTCAGATCCCGGGATCCCTACCAGAACAGAGTGGGAACCAACAGGTTCAATGGCGTAGACTTCACTGTGGTCGTGCGCCTTTCCGTTCTAGTGGAGGACCGCTTGGGCCAAGTGCCCAGGTGCCGGTTGCCACGGTCGTCCTACACAAATGGTCAGGAATCACACAGCCCCAGTGAAGACGGTTGCCATCTCGGTGGAACCTCCAAATTGTCAAAGTTAGAATCAGGACTCACAATTTGTCAGATCACTCTGTTTATTAGCGCAGCACTCCGCCAATAACATTCAGAATATGTGAGTGGCCATGGAAGGCCCAAACAGTCTTATTTATACAGATAAAAGAGCGGGAATTAAACAAAGGGACAAAGAAAGCAAAACAAGAAAATTCACCTGGGGCACAGCATGCATATCCTATTTCCTTACTAACTGTTATCGATCTAAGGCTAATGCTTCACCAATTGCCCTTAAACGGTGCAATTGTTCTATGTTAATGTCTGTATTCCTGACACCTGGTTGCAACATTCCAACAACTTTGCTTAAAGGTATAGACAACATTTCTTTAATCCTTTCTATTCTTACTATATAATTCATTCTACTTTCACATGTGAAAGTATTATAACCCACCTGACTGCAGGGTGTGGCTGGGGATGCTACAGCATTCCCTGGAGTCTCCGAGTGCTGGGTGTACCACGGACTTGAAGGCATGCAGTGAAGGCAATCCAAGCACTCAGTTCTTCTGGCTCTGGCCCTTTATGGGTTGTCTGGAACATGGGCACATTTTGGTAACATGGAGGATTGCACCGATAGGGGTGCCAAAAATGGAGATGCAATTACCCTCGACACCATAGCGGTAAATTACTACACAGACTGATAAACTGAATATGCAGTCCAGCCCCTAAGGCCACTGAGTACAGAGGTGTGATGGTGGGGATACTTCAGCCTTGAGTCAGAGATGCTCTCTTCAGGCCACCCCTTTCCCAAAAGCATTGTGCACTTCCCTGCAGATTTCCTGGGCAAAGCCCATTCCTTTTATCCCCAGAAAAAACTGCATGAGGGCAGCGCATATTGGCTTAAATCCAAATCAGGAACATTAGCTCTGTCCTAAGAAGAGTCCGTCTGCTTGCCTCTGTTTCTTTACAGGTTCTACTGACTCAGTCTCATTGTTTACACACACGGTGCAGAGCTGCTGTGTTCAAAGACTCAGAAATCCCATTAGCTCCTCTCCCTTCCATTGGCCTTGGAAGCAGAGCCTGGGACATTAAACTCACACTTACAGCAGGTCAAAAATATTCTACATTTTTTTTCTGACAGAGATTGGGTTTCATCTGCTTTCCTCCTAAAATTCCAATTGTTTGTCAGAAACAGACAATACATCAGCAGAAAATGGATTTTTTTATTCATTTTTTGCAAAAATTTTTGATTGCCCCAAATAAAAATATCTGTCAGCTGTTTATATAATCCACTCTCCCTGGGCACCTGGTGTTCCTGCAGATAATGGAGATCCTGGGGGTGATCCCAAAGGTAGTATTGAATAGGTAGGAAGCTTCTATCCACCCATCTGCAGCATCTCTCTACTCACAGGAAGAACGATTGTTGGTGATGCCTCCTCCTGGATTTGCATTGTATACCTGTTACGATACCTTGGCAGCTTCCAGGTACAACTCCAGCCTAAATCATTATTAGGCCTAGCAGATAAGGGCAAATGATACTTAGTGCTCTACAGAAAGCATTAAAACCCAAGTTGACATGAGGAACAGCTTTACTTACAAGTGATATTGCAAGATACAATGACAATGCAGTAGAATAGAAGTACTCACCACAATTACTGTGACTAGTCAATAGGTGGCATCACAACAGTTCAGCTAATGGTGGCAACATGAAAGTAAACATAACCACTACTTCCAAAACAGAGATTTATGTAAAAACTAAGCTTAAACTTACAGAAGAACATTCATCAGCAAAGAATTTCCCATGGCAGAAGGGTGGGGGCGGGATGAAATCCTTATTGGCATCACCCCACACACTTTCCCTCTGGAGGAGACGGAGGCCAGAGCCCGCAAGCCCTGTAGCTTAGCTGACCAAAGAGGGTTAGAGAGAAGAAGAAAAGATGAACCATAGCTGAGCTGTGCAATAGGAAGGAACAGAGTGGGAAGCTCAGTAGAGAGAGTACTACCCTGCTGCTGACCCCAGTGTGACACTAGAGGGCACTGTGCCATAGAAGGTGGTGTGGGTGATAAAACAGGTGGTGTGCTGCTCTTCCAGTGGGTGCTGACGACGATACCCAGCCATGCTGCAAGAACTAGGGTGGGGGATCCAGAAGGGGCTCACCCCCCTGACAGTCAGTGCTAATCCCAGTGCCCCAGTGCAGTGCTAGGGCAGGCTGTAATGCAGGAACTGGTGTGGTGGCTCCATGGGGGATGCTTTCCCATCTGTGCTACTGTTGATACTAATGTCCTAGGATTTGGCATGCAGATGATGAACTGCAGGATGCACCATCTTTTGGCTGAAAATAACAACACCAACATCCTTCAGCTTGTAGTTTCTATGGCTTGGATTTTGAAAGGAGCATAAGTGAGTTGGACACCTAAATCCCACTGAAATAGGATGGTTGTTGGACACCTAGAGCCCTCAGGTTTTCTTGTAAATACCACTGTCAATGTTCCCTGGAGTCAAAGTTTCAAGTCTGGCCAAATCCCAGGTCTGTCTACTTCTTCCCCCTTTCCCCGTCTCCCTATATTTTCATTTGGATTCAGCCATAGAGCCATAGTATTTAAAGCCACAAGGGACCACTAGATTATCTAGTCTGACCTCTCGTGTAGCACAGGCCACCAGCACCACCCAGCACCTTCACAATAACCCCAATAACCAAAATGAAACCAAAGTATCATAGCCCACAGGAGACTAGACTATGATGTGCCACAGACAGGAGACAGGATGCACCAGGTGCACCAATGCCCGAGGCCCCCACAATGGCAGGGAAATGATTAAGTGAGCCACAGGATTCTCCTTCCCCTCCAGTCCCAGAACAGCTGAATTTTGGCAGATGGGTGAAGCCAGCCCTGTGCACATGGCCCTTTGAGGCACCGCAAGTTGAATTAGAGATGGAGATAGCTTACTCTGGGGAGCTCCCTCTGAACTTTGGGAAAGTGAGAAACATTTTGACAAGTTTTAGAGTGGAGAAAGGAAAAGAATAAATGTGTGTGTCTGTGCTCCAGGTCACAAAGAGGGGCACAAGAGAATTCCAAATTTTCAAATACCCAAAAGTTTCAAAAACCAAACTACAACAACACCAGGAAAGGTGGAACTCATTTGCACAGAAAGATGTTGAGGCCAAGCATTTGACCAAGACTAATCTCCAGACTATTTGCAGGGGGTCATCGTTCAAGTTCCTGCTCTTCCAGAGTGAGAGGAAGAACTTCAAAGGAGGTCTCCCACATCCCAGGTGATAGCTCTAACCACCAGGCTACTGGCTATTCTGGGATAGCGCTGCCTCTTTCTTACCAGAAATTCCATCCTGGACCTGAAAAACCTTCCCAAACTTCCCAGTGAAATTGTCATTGAAACTGATATGCTTCTGCAAAACATTTTGGTTTAGTGAAAAGCAATTTTTTTTAAATGGAAAATGTTTTTTCTGGAATATGTTTTGATCAGCTCGATTGAGAATGGGCCTCAAACACAGGAGACCTAGTTCTTCCTCCTCCTTTCCCACTCTCTCCAACCAAGTGATTCTTAAGAGAACAATTTTCTCTGTAAGGTTCTTCACAGAGCCCCTTTTACCTCCTTGCTCCTCAAGCTGGAGATGATTGGGTTTAGCATGGTCATTACCACTGTGTAGAACAGGAAAAGGAAACTGTCCCTGTCCAAGGAGCTACTGGATATGAGTTGTAAGTACATAAATCTAGCAAAGCACTAGAATAGTGCCATCATGATGAGGTGAGAGGAACCGGTGGAGAAGGCTTAGACCTGCCCTCCACTAATGGCATCTTCAGGATGGTGCCTATGATACATGTGTAAGACCCCACTGTGAAGAGCAAGGGCAGGAAAGTGATGCGCGTGCTGCTAGCTAGGGTTGCGACCGCGTCTGGGGACGTGTTGAAGCAGGCCAGCTTTAGCACCAGAGGGAAGACCCAGAAGAAATGGTCAATCTCATTAGACCCACAGAATGGCAAGATGAATATCCAAGCCATGTTTTCCAGTGGGATGAGGATGCCACGCAGCCAGGATATCAGTGTCAGCCATATGCATGCCCCTTTGGTCATTCTGGACGTATAGTGCAGTGGGTGGCATATTGCCAGGTAATGATTGTAGGACATGGAAGCAATCACTTGACTGTATCGAAGAAGAGGAGGAAACACGTCTGTGTGGCACAGCCAGCGAAGGAGATAGATTTATCCTCTGAGAGTTGGCACTGCACAGCAATGTGCCATGGACCCTTTGGGTGAGATATTCAAAAGCACCTAAGGGTACGTCTACACTGCAATAAAAAATCTGCAGCCCTGAGTCTCAATTGACTTAGGCTCATGGGGCTTGGGCTGCAGGGTAACAAAGAGCAGCATAGACGTTCCTGCATGGTGTGGAGCCCAGATTCTGAGACTCTCCCCACTTACCAGGTTTCAAAGTCCAGGCTCCAGCCCTAGTGGCAGCATCTGCACTGCAGTTATATAGCCCCATGAGCCCAAGTCAGCTTTCCCAGGACAGCCATGGCCATGCATGAGTTTTTATTGTAGTGTAGGTGAACTCTAAGTCATCTAGGAGCAAGCGTCCAGTTCATGCTCTGGTACTTGTGACAATCCCACCCTTACATGGTGAACAGCAAAGGGCTGAACTCTGTGAGCTCAAGTGACCAGAGATGGCACTTTTGCAGCAAGGTGGTCTGGGTTTTACATGTGAGTCTATGATGCTCTCCAGCCATAGCAGTCATGACCAGGCTTTGAGCAGTCTGTCCCAGGACTTAAGTCTTGTGGTCAGAACAGGAGAAGGGCCTAGTGGGTGGAGCAGGGGTCAGAGCCAGAGTCAGAAACCAGGAGTCAGTCTTAAATTCAGAGTCAGCATCAAGAGCCTAGTCAGAGATCAAGATCCAAGCCAAAGGTCAGAGCCAGATCAGGAGTCAAGCCAGGAATCAGAGCTGCAGAACACAACCAGAGTCCGAAGCAGGGAACAAAAGCAGGCACTGTTGTAGGAACAGGCCAGGTCCTGCCTGGTTGCAGCTTCCTGGAATGCCTTCCATGATTAAATTATGCCTGTTTGGGGCTGTAAATATTTGGGTTTTGGTTGCTAAACTACTTTAATCAAAAAGTCCCTGTTTTCTAACCAGCTCTACCTGAGATGTTCCATATATCCAGCTATCATAATCCCATGTGACCCAATGGGAAAGAGAGTGAGGAATGAGGAAGGGGACATTTTCAGATAGGCTTAAGTGAGTTAGACCCCCAACTCTCACCAAACATATGACACCAATGTAATGACATTTTCAAAGGGGCCTAAATAAATTAGGCACCTAACTCCTACTAGATTTCAGTGCACATGGGGTTCCTAACTCACCTAAACCCATTCCAGCCTATGCTGCTGCATGATATGGTGGTCCCCAGCATATTCCTCTGATGACAAACACCCCCTATATTTGCAAGGGAGCAAAGCTGCCACCATCATAGATATATGCATGGTGTTACCCTTCTTGGACCAAAGAATTTGGGTGGACTCTGTAGTCCAGTTCTAGCAGTTGTATGCTCTGGACAGTGACCAGGCCACTCTGAGGACCTGAAGCATGATGGAGCATACAAGCACATATGGGGGCAGCAGGATGCAGGCCATTTTTTCACTGACCCTGTTAAAGTACCTCCTCCAGAGTTTGGGATTGCCAGGAGCCAATCATGTCAGATTCAGGGATTGTCCCGTTACTCAAACTTGGTTCTCTGGGGTCACTGAGAGGCTCAGTATATCAAAGCAGTCACAGAGAGTTAGTACAAATATACTGTGATGAGCTGAATCACAGAAATCCCCTTTGGGACTGCCACCAGGATTATCTAGCTATTTGAACTCTCTCCTCAGACCCTACACTCCCAGCACTCCCAGCTATCTTTGGACACCACCGACTTCCTGAGGAAACTACAATGCACTGCTGACCTTCCTGAAAACACCATCCTGGCCACCATGAATATAGAAGTGCTTTACATCAATATTCCACATGAGGATGGACTACAAACTGTTAGGAACAGTATCCCTGATGAAGCCACAGCACGCTGGTGGCTGAGCTTTGTTACTTTGTCCTCACCTGCAACCATTTCAGATTTGGGGACAACTTATACCTTCAAGTCAGCAGCATTGATATAGCTACCCACATGGCCCTACAGTATGACAACATTTTTATGGCTGACTTAGATCAACACTTTCTCAGCTCTTGCCCCTAGCACCCCTCCTCTACTTGAGCTACATTGATGACATCTTCATCGTATGGACCCACAGCAAGGAGGCCTTTGAAGAATTCCACCTGGATTTCAACAATTTCCACCCCACCATCAACCTCAGCCTGGACTAGTCCACACAAGAGACCCACCTCCTGGACACTACAGTGTAAATAAGTGATGGTCACATAAACATTACCCTATATAAGAAACCTACTGATCGCTATACTTACCTACAGGCCTCCAGCTTTCAGCCAGGACACATCACACAATCCATTGTCTACAGCCAAGCCCTAAGATACAACCGAATTAGCTGCAATCCCTCAGATAGAGACAAACACCTACAAGATCTTTATTAAGCATTCTTAAAACTACAATACCCACCTGGAGAAGTGAGGAAACAGATTGACAGAGCTAGACAGGTACCCAGTAATCACCTACTACAGGGCAGGCCCAACAAGGAAAATAACAGAACACCACTGGCCATCATGTACAGCCCCCAGTTAAAACCTCTCTAGTGCATTATCAATGATCTACAACTAGGGCTGGCTTCAGTGTTTTTGCCGCCCCAAGTGGCGAAAAAACAAACAAACAAACAAACAAAATCTGTGATTGGCGGCACTTCAGCGGCAGCTCTACCACCGCCACTTCGTTCTTCGGTGGCAATTCAGCGGCAGGTCCTTCCCTCGGAGAGGGACTGAGGGACCTGCCACTGAATTGCCACCAAAGAGCCAGACATGTCACCATTCTCCATTGGTCACCCTAAGCACCTGCTTGCTGCACTGGTGCCTGAAACCGGCCCTGTCTACAGCCTAGCCTGGAAAATGATCCCTCACTCTCACAGAGCTTGGGAGACAGGCCATTCCTCGCTTACAGACAACCCCCCAACCTGAAGCAAATACTCACCAGCAACTACACACCACACCACAGAAACACCAACCAAGGAACCAATCCCTATAGCAAACCTCTTTGCCTACTCTGTCCCCATATCTACTCTAGCAACAGCATCAGAGGACCCAAACCAACATGTGTAAGGTGAGAGGTGGCACCTTGCAATGTAGAGGGGTTGCACCTCAATACATCAGGAGTGATGTGTAACTTGTTTGTACCTGTGTATAAGAATGAATCCCTGGAGTGGTGTCTTTGTGCCTAGGGGGCAGTGGAGTGTCCTGCCACTGACTGAGCTGTGTCCATTATCAGGGAGCACATATGTACTAGCAGAACTGTAGACATCTGATCTTGGGAGCTAGATACTGTGTTTCATTTGCCAATAAACCTGGCCGAGTGCCTTCGTATCTTATTGGAGTCTGTGGTCATTGTGGGTTCTCTTGGGGTCTGCTGTGTCAGCTACCTGTGCAGAGCCAGGGCAGCAAACAGAGGGAACACAAGCACACAGCCAACTGTTATCAACATTGGATAGAGCAGAGCACCACACTGGTGGCATCTGACAACACAAATAACTGTGCAGTGCAGTCAGTTATGGGATAAACTACCTCCAGGGTAAAATTCCTCCTAACCTCCAAGTATATACCAAGAATAACTTCCAAACAAACTGGATTATTTAACCATTGAGATTGTTAACAACTATAGTATGATCCTGCACCATTCAAGTCAACAGGAGTTTTCCCATTGACTTGAGTAGGAGCAGAATCAACATCTCTGTGCCAGCCCTATCTAGCTGGATGTGTGAGGCCCTCATTTTCAAAAGTAACTAGTGGTTTTTGGTGCTTTGGTTTATGGATTTATTTATTTATTGTGCCCAACTTGAGACATTTTGAAGGGGCTGGATGTTAAAAAAGGGTGGAGCACCCACCCTCTTCAAATTATGTCCCTTTAAGGTGAAAATGTGGGTCATGAAAGATGAGCATTAGAACTAATTTTCTGCAAGGTCCAGTTGCAAAGTTGAGACTGAACCTGGCTAAACAGTGCTCTTCTCTTGTGCTGTTTGCTTCAGAAGCTGGTGACATAAGGCACTTCAGGAAAAGTTAGTGGACTGTCTTCACCAAAACTTTCAGCAACTAAATAGTTCCAAGACTTCCCCAATTCACAATGTTTTCTTTGTGTAGGTGCCTCAAAGGAACACAGCTTGTCTCTTTGTTATTAAAACCTTTGTTTCTTGGTAATTAAAACTTCTGGGAATAAAGTTAAGGAAAGTTCATTTAGTTTGGCACTGGTTGTGAAGCTGGGAATTAATCTCTGGTAACTTGCTTCTTTGACAGAAGCTTAGAAGCTGCTGAAATTTCTTTTCTTTTCTTTTCTTTTCCAGTGTGCCAACACTGAGATGAGTGGGCTTTTAAGCCAAGATTTTCTAAAATGGCTAATAACTTTGGATACTACAGAGCCCAACTTGAGACACCTTATTTTTAAGGACAGACTTCTAGCACTTTCTTAAAAGCAGTCTCCTTTTAAGGCATCTCAAGATAGGCTGTCAGAAATTCAGTTATACAGAATCTCGAGTCAGTTTGGAAAATCGTTGCCCCTATTTTTTTTTGGTGACCTCTATTCTTGTCCAGCTAAAGAAGACTATTCCATAAATCCAGATCTCCTGTTTCAAGTCCCATATACCAAACGCCTTCCAAGACCAATTCAAAGACAGAGTCTAGAACTGGCAGGAGCTGTAGAAATACAGTAAGATTCTGATAGGTGAGCAATGGTCCAGATCTACAGCTGGTGCCAGATCTTCAGCTGGTGCAGCTCAATCAAGGCCCAATGATTTCCATTGAGCTCTGCTGATTAACAGCAGCTGTGGATTGGATCCATTGACTTTAATGTCAAGTTACACTAGCTGAGGATCTGTCCTATTTACTTCAGTGAGGGGACAACTGATTTTCACTAGTTGGGGATCTGGCCCATTGATTTTGATGGAGCTATGCCAAGTTATCCTGTTTGAGGATCTGACTCATTGACCATCTATTGTCCAATATACCCAGCGCACTTTGTGTCTTTGGTGCATTATGAAATCTGTGCCAGCAGCACCTGGGTAACATGTACCTATTGATTTACCTGCCTTAAGTTGGGACATTTTACATCACTTCCTGATTGAGAATAGGGGCAACATTTAGATGGGGTACCAAAAATGAATACCATAACTGTAGGAAACAGCATGTGTGATGGTGACTCAGCCACTACTTACCCAAATGCCTTGGGGCAGCACTAGGGGCGATTGTGTTTCCGGAACAGTGTGCATGACACAGTACCTGCTTTCCCCTCACAGTCATGGTGAACCCAGTACCCCAGCATGGTGCTGGGGAGTGCCTTGTTACAAGGAACGCTGTGGGATTCAATAGATGATGCTTTCCCCTTACAATCAGTGCTGACCCCAATGCCCCAGCGTGGTGCTAGGGGGAATTGTGCTCCAGGGATCAGAATGGAATGCTCTCACCACCAAAGCCAGTGCTGAGTATGATTCAAGGAAGGGCTGTGTTTTCAGAGTGTTGTTGTCCCAAAGACATTAGCCTATCTGAAATGAATTTAGATGGTGCAGGTATATGGTTCCCTAGGTACCCGGCAGTTTGAATTTATATAATCACCTTCACTCACTGTTTGTGATATTCTGCAAATGGAGATGAACACTTTGGATGCAACAAAGGTAAGGCAAAAGAAATCAAGAGGAAAATATAAATAACAAAGGGGCACTTTCCCCCCCACGTATGTATACAGAATCTTGGGAAATAGAAAGACGGGAGACAAACTTGGGATAAACAGACTCAGAGATATATTTCCCTAGAAGTCAGAAGCCAAGGACTCAACCACATTACACCTATGGCATAAGGTAAAACATTCCAAAATTTGTTTCTATGCATGATTTTTTGAAGAGCATTGAAGAGTGAAAGGGATTGAAATACATAATTCTATCTATCTCTACCTCCCTCCCTCAGTCCTTCTATTTATCTATCCCCATGCAGAGTCATCTATGTATGTGTGTTTCTTTCTGATTATTCATGTGTGTATAGATACTTTTGGATATCTATGTACCAATCTATCTTCCAAAACTGAGACTGCATGAAACATGTCTGGCACTGATAGAAATGTAACTTGGCTTTTAGATCTTTCTTTCATTGTGCTAACCTGGGAAGCATTTATGTGGCCACCATAGGACACCTTGAGAGGTTGATTGCAATGTTGGTTTTCTGATCTCATCCGGAGAGAGCATAGCAAAAAGGTTTAGAATGAAGGTTTATGTTCAGTTGAACCTTGTAAATACTAATATTTTTTTCTCCAGTTGTGGTTAATAGAATGGAAAAACTTCAATGGGAATTTAAAAATAGATATTTTAGCCCAGATAATGTATATTTTTGAAAATGTCAAGATTTTAGCAAATTTTAAAAGTGTCATAAATTTTTATGACCTCTGTAACTGGTCAGAAAATCCCTAGAAACAGTTATTTAGTTTGTTTGTATTCTCATTATTATTTTATTTTATTGAAATAAATTTGTCAAAAACTTGACATTCGGGTTTTTTCAACTTCCTCTATTCTGCAGGCGAAAGCTGAAATAAGAACGAACTAATCAGAGCAATGTGGTGATGGAGTTTGTGCTTCTGGGCTTCTCTCTGTCACAGCCCATGGAGCTCCTGGTTTTCATGCTGCTACTGGCCATCTTTGCCTTGACTCTAATGGGGAACATGGCCATCATCACCATTGTGTATGTGGATCTCCACCTCCACACCCCCATGTACTATTTCCTCTGCAACCTCTCCCTCTTGGAGATACTCTTTGTCCTCTCCATCACTCCAAAGATGCTAGAGAACCTGCTCTCCCAGGCCAAAGCCATCTTCTTCTGGGGCTGCATCAACCAGTGTTACTTCTACTTCTTCCTGGGCACTGCGGATTTCATCCTCATCGCCATCATGTCCTTCGACCGCTATGTGGCCATCTGCCACCCGCTCCACTACCCTGTCATCATGAGTGGGCATGTTTGTGTCTTCCTGGTCATGGGTTGTTGGTTGGTTGGGTTTCTCTCCACCCTTTGCCCACTTATTTTGCTGTGCCAGCTTCCTTTCTGTGGCCCCAATGTGATAAACCATTTCTTCTGTGACTATGCCCCACTAGTGAGGCTATCCTGCGTCGACACACACTTCCTCCTCATGATCGAGTATGTCCTTTCCTCGGTGGTTCTGCTCACATCCTTGTCTGTTACTGCAGTGTCCTACCTTTACATCATTGCCACAGTCTTGCATATCCCCTCAGCAACAGGCAGGCGAAAAGCCTTTTCCACCTGCACCTCCCACATCACGGTAGCCTCTATCTACTATGGCAGTGTCATATTCATGTATGCTAGGCCCATCCAGGGCCACTCCCTGGACCTCCAGAAGGTGGTGGCTGTGTGCAACGTCATAGTGAGTCCTTTATTGAATCCTTTCATTTACACCTTAAGGAACGAGAAGGTCAAAGAGGCCCTCAAGGAATACTTGACTAGAAAGAGCTCTGTTCTGCAACCAGAGCCTTGATACACATACTTCTTCATCTCAATAATGAATTGCTGCTTTTATCCATTGAGTATCATTGTTATTTAGTGGGGTGGAAGCTTGACTTAGGCTCAGGATTCCTGGTTCTATTCCTGGGACCTGCTGTATGACATTAGCAGAGTCTGTTTCCCCTCCCACTCCTTTTTTTCATTTAGGTTAGGATTTTCCAAACATCTAAGTAATTTAAAAGCTCAAGTCCCAACTCCTCAATCAATCCATTGCTTTTGACATCCTCACTCTTAGACTATAAGCTCTCCATGGCAAGAATTGTCTCCTGTCACCATCTGTTTATACAGTGCCTAGCACAATGGGGTCCCAATCTCTGTTTACAGGCACTCATGTAGCATAAATAAAAAGAGTTCCTGGGAATTTCAAAGGGGTCTAAGGGAGTAAGACACCCACCTTCTATTAAATTTCAATGAGATTTGATGGTCAGGGGCCATTGATTTTAATAGGAATGTAGATGCTTTTGAAAATCCCCGTGCCTAAATACCTTTGAAAATATGGCCCTTGGTGCCTAACTCTCAATGATTTCAATTGAAGTTAGGCAACTAAACACTTTTCATAATCCACTAAGTGTCCATCTGCATGTATAGGTGCTTAAATACTATCAGAAATCTGGCCCAACTCTTCTAGGCTCCACTGCAAATCCCAAATACTCCATGTTTCAGTATTAATAGTCAGAATGAGCTCTTCATCATAGATTCATAGATTCTAAAAGGACCATTGTAATAATCTTCTCTGACCTCCTGTATAACACAGGTCATAGCACTTCCCCACAATAATTCCTAAACCAGATCTTTTAGAAAAACATTCAATCTTGATTAAAAATGGTTAGTGATGGAGAATCCACCATGATTCTCCACCACTCAGTAAATTGTTCCAATAGTTAATTATTGGATGTATATCTTATTTATCTTAAGAATGTATATCTTATTTCCTGTCTGAGTTTGTCTAGCTTCAACTTCCAGCCATTCGATCATGTTACTCCTTCCTCCCCTGTCCATCCTAACAATCTCCCATCATTTCCCACAATAGAGTTCTCCCCTGGACATCTTTTTTTCAAGCCTTTGGTTTCAGATCAGCCTCTGAGTGTTCTAGTTCATTCATTCTGATATCAAGGTGAGTCTACATCAATATTTCCACAAAGGGATGTTATCTGGAGGAAATGCAACAGTCTTGGCACTCTAGGCATTATGGTAACGGAATTCTGATTTGCATGTTCACACTTCTTTGGTTTAGGTTTTAAGATTATGCCTTCAGTCTAACTTGATGCAGTTTAAGCAGTAGTCTTGCAGATAGATGCCGGATTTCCGCCTAAGCAAAACTCCCTCTTTCTCATCCTCTAGCTTTTATCTACAGTTGACAGGCTTCATTCATTTTCCTTCTTTGTAATACTCTGAAACATGTGGATGGCAGTCTGCCTAGTTAAAATATTAGCCTATTTAATTTTTGACAGTACTGAATTTGAATTCATTTTCTTCCCAGACTACTTGAAACAGCAGATCTGACATGTTGATGGGCAACCACAGTACCAAGGTCAATGAGTTCATCCTATTGTCTTTTTCTGTGATCTGGGAGCTTGATATCATCTTCGTGGTGCTGCTGTAGATTACTAACTCTACATAGTGACAGTCACTGGGAATGTGGTCTTCATCACACACAACTGGGCTGATCACCACCTCCATAGTCCCATGTACTATTTCCTCTCCAACCTCTCCTTCCTTGACATCAGGGTTGCAACATCCATTGCCCCGAAGATGATGAGGGACTTCTTTTCACAGCAAAAGACCATCTCTGTGTCTGGCTGCATTGCCCAGTGCTACTTCTACTTCTTTTTCATCACTACTGAATTTATCCTCTTGGCCAGGCCATCATGTCAGTGGACTGCTACGTGGCCATCTGAATCCCATTGCGCTACTCCACCATCACGAGCCCACGGATGTCTGTTCAGCTAGTGGTGGTGTCTTGGGTTGGAGGCTTCTTTTCTGTCCTCTCTCCCATCATCATCATCATCTCCCAGATGCCCTTCTGTGGCCCTCACATCATTGATCACTTCTTCTGTGACACTGAGCCATTGATCAAGCTCTCCTGTGCCGACACCAGCCTGCTAGAGCTTATAGAGTTTTCCCTCTCCTCCGTGGTACTGCTGAGCTTGCTGATGCTCACTATGGTGTCTTATCTATACATCATTGCCACTATCCTCAACATCCCCTCCACCACAGGTAGGAAAAAGACCTCCACCTCTGCCTCCCATATCACAGTGGCCTCCATCTTCTACGGCAGTGCCATCTTCATGCATGTGGTGCCCAACACAGGGTTCTCCTTTGGCCTCAAGAAGATGGTGACTCTACAGACAGCCATTGTCACCCACTTGTTGAACCCTTTCATCTACACCCTGAGGAACCAGATGGTTAAGGAGGTGCCGAGGGACACTGTGTCCTATTTTCTGAGTGATGAGAAGAGCTTCAGGATGAATTGTAATTAGAATTATGGCAGGACATTTGCAGGAGCCAGTCTCCAACACAGTGTGAGGAAACTCGGGATTAATTGTGAATACAATTTCAGGCATAAAATTTATGGAAGTTCAGGCCAGACTAAGGAACTGACTCTAACTCTAAAACCAAATTCTAACACATAACTCCAACTCTTACCCTAACCCTTAATTTTTCATTAATACCTTATCAGTAACCCTTATCTTGACCCCTACTCTTTACCTTTACCTTACTCTTAACTCTAACTTTAACTGCTCATTTTAGCCCTAACCCCAATCCTTTATCCTATTTAATAATCCTTATCTTGATAACTCCCCCTTAAATTTTACCCCAACTTAACCTTTTCACCTTAACTCTTAACTCCCAACTCTAACTCTAATCTCAACCCTATATTCTCATCTAAATCCTACCCCATTCCAAATGCTTAAATCAAACTATAACCTTAACACTAAGTCTGATATTAACCATAACCCTCACCTTAACTGTGACCCTAAACCCATTTCCTGAATAGCATGAAGAATCTCAGGGTGAATTGTAAATATTGTTTCAGACAGAGCATTCACTAGACTCTGACCGAGATTATGGAACTAACCTGTCCTTTAAATCTAATTCTAACCCTTAATGCTAGCCCTAACTCTGATCCTAACATTAATCAATAACCCATGTGAAGTCAACTGGCAACAGTGAAGAAAATAGCACTTTGTCTCCCTCTTGCCAGCAGATAAGGAAGAGAAAGAGAATATTGTCAAACACTTTGTGGCAAAAGAGACTTGTCATTTTCTCCATTTAACTTTCTTTCTTTCTTTCTTTCTTTCTTTCTTTTTCTTGACCCACTGCATTTCTCAATGTGTATTAATTACAAGCACAGGGCCAGGTCCCAAATTAGTGTAAATTGACCTCACTCCATTAATTTAATGGCACTCCAGTGAATTATACCTTTTAAGAATCTGGCCTCTATGCTAATTTTAAATTAAAAAAACAACAACATGATATATAAAACATATGGTATGGCAGAACTATATTAACAGGTCAGTATCACACCAGATGTTAGCCTGTTTCATCCCCACTTTATCATCAGATTAACTGTAGTTTTCCTAATGAAACTTGCGGTGTTCACATTTCTGTAAATGATTCTGATTAAACCACAAATACTTTGTGATGACTGGAACAGATCAGGAAGGCAGTCTCTCAGCTCCTGTACATTGGAGCAGCTCTGTTGACTTCACTGGTGGTCTGCCAATGTCTGTCAACTGGCCTCACATTTCCAATTACTTAGTACTGCACATTATGCTATCAACACAATATCCATTTCTTTGTGATTGCTGGAAGGTTTTTTTCATCTCTTAGTTATAGCACAGATATGTTTGAATGGGGGAGAATGTATTTGATATTTTAATAATAATACTTAGGAGCAACACTGGTTCTATATGAGCACATAAACACTTCCATGAACCTAGATCGAGGTTCCCTTGATCTAGACACTTTACAAACACATAGTGAGAGATACTTCCTGCCCTATAGAACTTAAATTTAAGTAAGCAAGAGACACACCTTTGGGGAGAAGGGAGTATAATCTTTTCTATATTGCAAATGTGCTGCTAAAACTCAGTGAGATCAAAGCTGGAAGTTTCAGAGGGACTTCAGTGCCCAAATCCTATTGAAAATCAATGGGATTTTGGCACAGAATATATCCTATGTAACCATAGCCAACAGAGACAGAATAGCTGCTTGGAAGTTGGGATATCTGGGATCTATTCCTGGCTGTCATAGGAGAGTGGGGTATATTGGGTTAGAGCATGGGAATAGGTAGATAGATATGGAAAGAGAGGGATGTGCTGAATATGTTGTTTTTCACAAGAGTCCTGAAGCCAATTACTGATCTCCTGTGCTTGTTAGGATAACAACCCCACTATATAAAGATAACAAGATCATCACAAATAAAACTTTTTGATGAAAATATCCATTTTTTTTAATCAAAAATTGCCTTTGGATGACAGTTTTCATGGAGAATTTCATGCACTTTGCAGATTTTTGTTACTGAAAATCTTATCAAACTGGTAATTTACATTCTTGTTTACCAAAAAATTACAACATTTCTGGTATTTTTTTTAATCAACAACTATTTGCACAAATGAAAAATGGGCTAATTTCAAACACAGAAATAAAAACAACATTAGCATTTCTTAATTTTTTCAAACACTAGTGTTCATTTTTCATCATCTCTAATAAACATTTCAACAATGTTAACATTTTTGGGGGGAAAACCCATTTTTGAGTGAAGGCAGTGTATTTTATTAAACGTAATAAAACTTACAGTATGAAATTTTAGAATCTGCAAAATGGATTTAATAAACAGTTTCCATAAGAAATTAATTAATTGATCTTAGAAGGGTTTGAAAATATCAGATTTAATTGTTTACCATTATAGCTGGAAAAAATGTATTTTTCCTTTTTTCCAAAAAAAAATATGATTTTTTTATAGAAGCTCAAATGTTTCAAAAATCCTGAAAAAAAAGTCCAAAAGATTTTTTTTTTGCCCAAAACACTTTGAAAATGATTAATGAAATTATGTTTTAACCAACCCTATTTACTCTAGTTTCACTCCACAATTCCAGAGTTTGGACCTTCATGTATTTATTTGTATCTACTATATATGCAGAATTATTTACATGCAAATGTGATGCCCAACTCCTACATCACATACTCTATCACATTTTATATAATAACAGGAGGAAAAATCCCTGAATGATCTCAGAGTTTTTAGGTGGCCTCTTCTTCCACTCTATATTGTGTAAATACATTTTCCTAATAAATATTATTGTTTAATAATTTTTTTGACTATCCCAAATGAGATCACAGCCTCCACTGTGCTGAGCAATAACAAGAAAAACAAATGTTCTGAGAAAACTTTATTATTATCATCCACGTTTTACAGATGGGAAACTGAATTGCAGAGAAGTTAACCAACTTAACCCAACGTCATACAGGGCATGTGCAGCAAAGTGTAAAATTGAACCTAGCTCTCCTTAGTTCTGGTGCAGTGCCTTAGCCTCAAGACCAAGTTTGATTCATACAGTCTAAGGCCAGAATGTACCCACTTGGATCATCTCATCTGACGGGCATAACACAGGCCGCTACTTTCTATCCTCCTTCAAATGCTGTTTGGCCATGTCGCAATTATCAGTGTAAGAAAATGTTTTCAGATCAATTCAACTACTTCAAATTTCATTTCCCCACTTGGTTCAAAAGGAAAATCACATGTTTCAACATTCACATGTGACACATGGAAAGCATGAAGCCTTCGGCCTTTGTGACAGTCACTTTTTTGATGTCAGCGATCTTGGATTAGTTCCTTGTCAGCAGAGGGAGGTGAAAAGGGTTCTACAGCATAGATATTTTTAAGATGGTTTGGATTTCAAATGGAGACTAAGGGAGATACATGCCAAATCCCATTGACTTTTCTGGGACTTGAGCACACATCTCACTTAAGTGCTTTTGAAAATTCCCCTCAAGGGGCTAGATTTTTATGTGTACTTAGGTGCCTACAGAATGATAGAGGCACCTAATAAGATTTTTCAAAAGTGTCTAGTCACCTAACTCTCAAAAATGTCAGTGAGAGTTAGGCACCTGTGTGCTTTCACAAATCCCACAAGATATTTCACTGCCCATTTAGGTGCTTAAACACCTCTAAAATTCTGTCCCTTAGCAACTCATTTGACTTTCAACACCCCTGTATTTTAGAATTACTTAGACACTTCTGAAAATTCCACCTGCAGATATGTTTGAAAAATTATTCTATGTCTGTAGTGCTGGAATCACAATTGGTTAAATCTGTAATCAGGACACGTGCAAAGCTTTTAAAGGATAATGATGATTCACTCTTCTACAGCATTTTCCATGTATAGATTTCAGAGGAAAGTATCACTATTCCATAATTTTAAATATTTATATGCTAATTAATATTTATGGTTGAGATTTCCAAAGGCACATAGGGGAGTTAGGCACCCAGGGCTAGATGCACAAAGAAACTTCTTATTTTCTTCACCATACCTAACTTTTAGGCTCAGAGAAAAATCACTGTGAATCACAAAGCCTGAGTTAGGCATCTAGGTCCCCATGCAATGAATGGGGAGAGATAGGAACTTCAGAAGGGGATCCACAAATGCCAACACCCTAGGCAACTCTTGGACTAAGCAGATGACAAATTGAGGGTGTGTCCCTCTTGCAGAGATTGATGTCTAAGTCCTGGAGGTGCTTCCCTGTTTTTGAGAGTCTCAGTTGCAAACCTTCTCTCAGCACTAGTCGTCTATACTGTTTTTGCAAGAAGCCAGGGGCATGGGGGAAAGAGGCCTTTCCTCATAAGTTTTAGACCAGTGATTAAAGTTCTCACCTGAGATGTGGAATGCCCCTGGTTCAATCCCCATCTCTGCCCAAGCAGGGGCAGAGATTTGCAACCTCTCAGGTGAGTGCCCTAACTCCTGGACTCTAGAATCATAGAAATGTAGGGCTGGAAGGGACATCAAGAGATCATCAAGTCCAGCCCCTTGCACCGAGGCAGGACCACGTACATTTAGATCATCACTGACAGGTATTGGTCCAACCTGTTCCTAAAAACTTCCAGTGCTGGGAATTCCACAATTCCAGAACTTAACTACCCTTTGAGTCAGAAATATTTTTCCAAATATCTAATCTAACCGAATCCTTGCTGCAGATTAAGCCCACTGCTTCTTGTCCGACCTTCAGTGGAGTGTGGGATATTCAGACAGATGGCTCCCTTGGTCTCTCCCATTGAAGCTGTTCCACTAACTTAGACTATGAAATAATCATTGGGCCAAAGAAAGAGAAAAAGCAAATGTGAAATCACTCTGCATCCCAATGATTAGAACACTCACCTGACAAATGGGAGACTTAGGCTTCCCCATACCAATGACTTTTTATAGTTTTTAATCCAAAGTGCAACAGCTTCAGGAGAGAAGGAAGGAGCCCTGCATCAGACTATCCCATAGCCAAGTGGTTAGGGCATTCAGCTGAGATATAGAAGAGCCATGTCTAAATCCCTGCTCCCTCTCAATCAGAGTGGGACTTGAATCAGGGGTCTTCCTCCTCCCAGACAAGTACCCTAACCACTGGGCTAAAAGTCATGGGTACATCCTCCTCCTTCTGGCCATTCTGTGCGAGATCACCTAAAGGGACCCAATCCAGTAGGCAAGCTCTGAGCACACTTGATGGATCAGGCCCTGCAGGTGAGTTAAGTTTAGGAATGCCTATCTTCCCCTGGTTTATCAGTTCCCTGCTGACTGATTCTGGGGTTTAGGTGCCTAACGTGAATCTAGTCCCCAAATCTCATTGACAGTTTATAAGTTTTGGGCATCTCATTCCCTTAAACTGCAATGACAACCCCAGCCCAGCACATTCAGACAATGTAAGTAAGCTTGGCAGAATTTTATTTTTTTTAACTTTGATGGATAATATCAAAGTTTATTTTTAAGCATTTTTTAGATTTTTAGTCATTTTAATTTTCTAAGTTGTGGAAAATTATGGGGGGGTGTTAGTCAATTATTTAATGACAGTAGACAATGAGATTCAAGATGCTGAAGCTTTATAAACCATTAACAAAAATTGTCAACATCATATGTCAAAATATACAAAGTGAATAGCCTTAAATCAACAAATCATGCCAGTTTGTACTACTCATTTGCTAGTCCATTTGTAACAGCCCTAATTCAAAAGTTTAAATTACTGGATTTTAACTCTAAAAAGTTCTCAAGCGGCATTTTTCTCACTTTTTTTTCTGTAAATTTGGATTATCAGCGATCAGCCCATTACTTCTTTCCCATATTTTTTTTTTGGGGGGGGCGTGGTGATGAACGTATCTTTTTTGTTTTTCATTTTTGTTGAATTTTTTTAGTTGAAGTTTTGAGGCAGGAGAGTCAAAAATGAAGAAAAATTATTTCGGATTTTTCAGTTTTCAACTCCCCTTTTGTCAAAAAGTCATTTTCCAGAGAAAAAGAAAGAGCTTTCCACCACACACACAAGCAACATTTTCAGTCAGCTCTAGTTCTCTTCTGATGGCTACATCTTGTTTCCTACATGAACTGACTGGGTGAGTTTTCTGCTTCATTCCCAGCAGAACAGATGCCCACACCGCACAAATCAGCACTAAGTGACCCTATGTTTGGTAGCCTCAGTAAAGGCAATGAGAATGCACTGGTCAAAGAAGACTGAGTCCCCATCACCCACTGGAAGGGCTTGAGAGGTGGTTGAGCTGGTGCCTTTCAGCAGTAGCTTAAAATATATGTTATAAATAGATCCACAGTAGTAGAGGAAATGTGGTTTATGTGAATAATTCTCTTCTCACAACTATCTTCTGTTAAGACCTAACAGTTAACCTCTTCAGGCCAATTAAAATGTAGTGTTGAAGAGGATACATGCCTTGAATGAAGAATGGGGAGATCCAAGGTATAAACGGCAAATAAGTACATAAAATCACTTCTCCTTTGTCCCCTACTAGAACATGGTTTGCTGTGTTCCAACCAGTTCTACCTTCTCTGTTTCCAACCTCCCTGGAGCTGTAACTCACCACAAACTCTGAGACTGATGTGAAATTGAGAGTTACTGAGTAAAATGGAATGCCCTTTTGGAAGCAGCCATGAAATTTCCTACATGGGAAGTGTGACAGGTTGGATCACAGAAACCCCGTTAGGAACTGCCAAGTTCTCTGCCAAGACTACTTCTGCCCCCGCTTTGCCTCTGCCAGCCTGGGAATCCAGCACTCTGTCTTGCTGAGCCAGACACACCCATCTGCTCCAACACAGACCCAGGGTCTGATCTAAGTGCCCCAAAGCTGCAGACTTAACTGAAAACAGCTTACAGAAGTGTACTTGTCTTTAACAATCAGATGCCCAACTCCCAATGGGGTCTAAACACAAATAAATCCATTTTACCCTGTAAAAAGCTTATACAGGGTAAACTTATAAATTGTTCATCCTCTATAACACTGATAGAAAGATATGCACAGCTGTTTGCCCCCCATCCCCCAGGTATTAATACGTGCGCTGGGTAAATTAACAAGTAAAAAGTGATTTTATTAAATACAGAAAGTGGGATTTAAGTGGTTTCAAGTAGTAACAGACAGAACTAAGTGAATTACCAAGTGAAATAAAATAAACCACGTAAATCTATGCCTAATATTACTGAATACCATTGAGTACAGATAAAATCTCACCATTTCCAGTAAGCTTCCTTTTACAGACTAACTTTCTTCTAGTCCAGGTCCAGCAATCACTCACATCCCCTTGTAGTTATTGTCTTTTGTTCCAGTTTCTTTCAGGTATCTTTAGGGGTGGAGAGGCTCTCTCTTTAGCCAGCTGAAGACAAAATGGAGGGGTCTCCCATCCAGGGACAGCTCCAAGCACCAGCATTCCAAGCTGTTGCTTGGGGCGACATTCTACAAGGGGCAGCAGTCCCTGTTGTTTTGCCCCCAAGCAGCGCTCTGAAATGCTGCCACAGACAGCGGGGGCAGTCTGTGCACCGTTAGGGCGGCAGGCTCATTTCCGTGGTGAGGGCAATTCGGTGATATCTTCTATATTTAGCTGTCCCGGGAGGCTTCAGCTAAACATAGAAGCTGCTGCTGAATTGCCACCTCTTCGTAAACGCGCCTGTCGCCCTAAGGGCACACAGACTGCCCCCGCCGCCCATGGTAGCAATTCGGCGTGCTGCTTGGGGCGACAAAAACTGTGGAGCTGTCCCTGCTCCCATCAGCTTAAATGGACTTTCTCTTGTGGGTGGAAACTCCCTCCTCTCTCCTATGCAAAGTCCAACTCCAAGATGGAGTTCAGGAGTCACCTGGGCAAGTCACATATCCATGCATGACTCACAGTTTCTTACCAGGTAGCAGCCATGGGTCATATGCTACCTTGAACGTCCTCAAGTAGACTTCTTGTGTGGATTGGAGCACTCCAAAATTCATTGTCCTTTATGTGTTTTTTTTATTTTATTATTAGGTACTTAATTTCATCATCCCTTTCTCCAGGAACTGACCAAATGCTCTACTAAGGTTACTTAGAAATCAAGCCAATATACAGCCAACATTCAAAACTTTGAATACAAAAATGATACATGCATACAAATAGGATTAATACATTCAGTGGATTATAACCTTTACAGATATATGTTACATGGGATATGTAGCATAAAACACATTCTAGTTATGTTACATATATACATTCATGAGCATATTTCCATAAAGCCTTACGGGAGGTACCATCACAGGAAGATTCAGAGAGAGGCCGGATTGAACCCTAGGGATCAACCTGCAAGCTATTTATCTGTCTTTCCATATTCACCTGCTGTTTCTTTGTCTTATAATTAGATTGTAACCTGTTTGGGGCAGGAAACATCTTTTTGTTCTGTGTTTGTACAGCACTTAGCACTGTGGGGCCCTGGTCTGTGCCTGGAGCACTTAGGTGCTACCACAGTATAAATAATAAACAAATAAAATTAGTATCTACCATACTCCAGAGTAGCGCTGACTGGAAAATGGGCAAACAATTGAATGAACAATTTTGAAATTTAAAATTTATTTCAATTGCTCACTGTTTGAAATAGAAAAAAACCATTTTTTTAAAAATGTTTATCACTTTTGTTTTGAAAATAATTCAAAATTTCACATATTTTGTATTTGTGTCTTTTCTGCGCATTCCCTCTCTATTCCCTTTTGCCACTGAGTGCATTAAAATGAATAATGTCCAAGGTTATGGGTTTATTTATTTTTATTTTATTTTTTTTATTTTCCTCTCCCTCTGAAGCATTTCAGAACTTTTCAGATTTTTATGTATTTATCGGCCAAATATTTTCACGTCCCCCCCCCGCACCCACCCGCCCTGAAATGTTCAGTTCTTGATTTTTCACTGAAAAATGGACAATTTCCCTTGCGAAAAATTTTTTAACCAGTCATATGAGTTTGTATTGGATTGCATGGCAGTTTGGCCTACAGCACTGGGCAGTGAGATTGAAAGAAGTTTGTTTCCATGGATCATGGACACAGTCGCTGATATTCCCTTCTATTCAGTCAGCAAGCGTGACTCCACTTGGAAAAAAAAGTCCTCACCACCCCCTACCCCATCCTTGGGCAAGTAATGAGCACTTCCCCTCTTTCTGTGTTCTACCCCTCTAGCATCCCCCTCTCTCACCCTGGCTCCTGAGTATCCTGTCTATGTAGCTGGAGAACCTGTCGCTCTGACATGTTCTGCTCCCGAGGGAGACACAGTGTCTGCAATGAGAGTTCATGGGGAAGGGCGGAGACTAGACTCTAGATGGGCCCTGTCATCTCCATTCAGTCACACCCAATTACTTCAGTTGCCTGCATTGAGTATGGCAGATGCTGGAACCTACACATGCATTTACGGGATACAGCAATCCAGTAGAGAGATCCCATGTAAAGAGAGCAACCCCATCTGGGTAACAGTGACAGGTGAGTCTCCATTTTCCCTTCTGTTTAATTTGGTGTCCTGTGTAAATCTTCCTTTTGCAGTCAGTGAGATAAACTCCAGTCACTTAGCTGTAAACAGGTCAGTGCAATGGGGGCAGGTGGGAGAGGTGGAAGACATAGGCATTTAGATATTCCAGAGAAAGGAGCTTTCTAAGTACCTTGGAGGAAGAATGAAGGCTACAGCTAGAATAATGGTATTGTGGATGGATGAATTAAAGCTGTGTGGGAACCAGAATTTCCATTTTGAGGGAAATTCAGTGATTCAAAATCTGCTCTTGTTCTGAATTGGAACAAACCCTAAAATTTCCTCTGAAGCAATTTGTCAAAAAAAAATATGGCTCAATCAAAATATTTTGTTTTTAGTAAACTGAAACATTTTGTTTTGATTTTGACACACACACGCACATATATATATATATACATATATATATATATATATATATATATATATATATATATATATATATATATATATATATACATATATATATATATATATATATATATAAATATGTGTGTGTGTTATAAAAGAAATTTTGAAACAAAAAGTTCTTTTACAATGGAAAAACAAAATGTTCTATTCCAAAAAATATTAGAATAAAACTTTTTCAACATTATCAAAAAGATTTTTTTTCAGAAAAACTGAAATTACAAGAGGAGCCAGCACCTGTGGGGGACACCGACTCCAGTGCTCCCTTGTTGCAACAGGAACTGTTGGCCAAGGTCTCCCCCACACTATGGGCTGAGCATGCCAACCAGGTTGGGTGTATTGGCTCTGCCCAGCCGGTTGAAATTCGTTTGAACCCAGCAAAGCCTCTTCCCAGAATTCGACAGTATCCATTGTCTAAGCAAGCCGAGGATGGAATCCGGCCTGTAATTACGGCCCTGCTTGAACAAGGAGTCATTGTGCCCACTGTTAGTAAATGTAACTCCCCGATTCTGCCTGTGCATAAATCTGGCAAGCCAACTTGGCGGTTTGTCCAAGACCTTTGAGCTATAAATGCTGCGGTACTTCCCACCTTCCTTGAGGTCCCAAATCCTGCTACAATTCTCTCCTGCATTCCCCCCACTGCTCAGTATTTTTCTGTAATTGATTTGTGCTCTGCTTTCTTTATTCCAATCCATGAAAATAGTCAGTATTTATTTGCCTTTACTTATCAGGGGTCCCAGTATACCTGGACCCGGCTACCGCAAGGCTATACTGAGTCTCCTACTATTTTCTCTCAAATCTTAAAACAAGATCTGGACGACATTCGGTTCCCAATGGGTTCCATCCTAATCCAGTATGTAGATGACCTGTTACTAGCATCTAATTCTTTAAAAGCTTCAAAAACTGACACGCTGATTTTGCTCCAAGCCTTAGCCCAAAAGGGTCATAAAGTATCAAAAGCTAAATTACAACTTTGCTCTTCCGCAGTTCACTATCTTGGACATGATATCTCGGCAGGCAAGCGAGGCTTGTCATCCTCACGCATCCAGGCTATCCTCAAAGTGCCCAGACCTATCACCAAAAAGCAATTGCAAGGTTCCTTGGGATGGCTGGCTATTGCCGGCAGTGGATTTCAGGTTATGCTTCCCTTTTTCGCCCCTTACAAAATTTGACCCAGAATAAAAGCCCTGATCCCATTCCCTGGACTAGCAGTGCAGAAAAAGCATTTCTTCAGGTCAAAAGTGCCTTGGCCCAGGCTCCCATTCTGGGCTTCCCCGATTACAAAAAACCTTTCACCCTCTATTGTCATGAAAGGGAGGGTACGGCTCAAGGGGTCCTTACACAGCTGCATGGAGATAAGCATAGACCCGTAGCTTATTTTAGCTCCATGCTGGATCCCATGGCTGTGGGTCTACCCCCAAGCCTCAGATCGATAGCTGCTGCTGCAATGCTTGTGGAAGCTTCCGCCTCTCTGGTGTTAGGAAACCCTTTAGATGTGGCAGTTCCCCATGCTGTCACTGCCTTCCTTACAAAGGGTAAAACTCAGCATCTCTCAAATTCCCGACTTACTAAATATGAAATGCTCCTCTTGAATGCTGCTAATGTTACTTTAACTAGGTGTTCCATACTGAATCTCGCCTCCCTCTTGCCTACAACAAAGGATGGCGAACTGCATGATTGTCTCTCTGTAACTGCTGAACTTTCTGCCCCTAGACTTGATTTGCAAGATGTTCCTCTACAGAACCCTGAATTAATCCTCTTTGTTGATGGATCTTGCCTCCGAAATTCGTCTGGCCAACTTGTAGCAGGCTATGCTGTGTGCGATCTGCATGGAATTTTAGAAGCCTTCTCCCTTCCACCAGCTAGGTCCGCCCAGGTGGTGGAGTTAGTCGCTCTTACTAGAGCCTGCCATTTGGCAACCGGAACTTCTGTTAATATTTATACTGACTCTAGGTATGCCTTCGGGGCCATGCATGATTATGGGCAGCTTACGTGCATGATTATGGGCAGCTATGGAAATATAGGGGTTTCCTTACTTCTAGCGGGACACCCATTGGCAATGTTTCATATGTTAGTGTTTTATTATCTGCTCTTCAGCTACCCTCAGCCATTGCTGTTGTGAAATGTCTGGCTCATCAAACTCCCTGTGATGATGTTACGCGCGGAAATGCCCTGACAGATGCTGCTGCCAGACAGGCTGCTCTTTCTGGGTCCCCAGCCCCCTTTGAAGTGGTTCCTCTCTGTGTGCTCCAGCATCCCTCAGCAGCCGCCTCTCTGTCAGACCTTGTGGAAATGCAGGAGTCGGCATCTGAGGAGGAGAAACAGAGCTAGGAACAGTGCAATTGCTTTCCGCATCCAGACGATGCCTTGTGGCGCGCCCCAGATGGTCGCGTGATTGCGCCCCTGGCCCTGCTTCCTTACCTGGCCCATGTGGCCCATGGATTAGCCCATGTCCGCAAGGAGGGAATGATTGCTTCTGTGGCCCAATTTTGGTTTGCTCCAAGATTTTTGAGTGTGGCCCAACAATACTGTCGCTCTTGCCCAATCTGTATGGTTCATAATAGTGGGCAAACTGTGCGTACCACTCTGGCAGCGCACCCTCCACCATGGGGTTCCTTTGTAAATATTCAAATCGATTTTATCAGTCTGCCAAAATGCTGTTCATACGAGTATGTCTTGGTTTGTGTCTGTATGTTTTCAGGCTGGGTGGAAGCCTATCCTTGTGCTAAAGCAGATGCAATAACGGTTGCAAAGAAACTATTAAGGGATTTCATTCCCTGCTTTGGGCTTCCCGCCTCAATAAATAGTGATAGAGGCACCCATTTTACGGGGCAAGTCATGAAGCAGGTTTGTAAGGCACTCAATATTGAGCAACATCTACATTGCGCCCACCGTCCTCAGAGTGCGGGAGCAGTGGAACGAAAAAATGAGGATCTAAAAAACAAACTGGCCAAACTGTGCGCTGAGACAGACCTTAAATGGCCGGATGCCCTGCCCCTGGTTTTAATGCAAATGAGAAATACCCCTAGGAGAAAACACAGCTTGTCTCCACATGAGATTCTCATGGCATGGCCCATGAGAATGCCTGTTTCCCCACCTCTGCTCCCCAGCCAAACTGATTTACAGTTAAATGATGATACAGTACTAACATATTGTAGGACACTAATTCGTCATGTCAGGTGTGTTCATTCACAGGTACAAAGTGCCCTGCCGGATCCTGCGGAGACTGCGTGCCATCCGTTGCAGCCTGGAGACTGGGTCTGCTGTAAACTCTTTCAGCGCAAGTCGTCCCTGGAACCCCGGTGGAAGGGTCCGTACCAGGTGTTGCTGACTATGCATACTCCAGTAAAGTGCCAGGGACTTCCCAATTGGATCCACGCCTCACACTGCAAGAAGGTCTCACGGCCTTTGGACTCTGTCAGTGTTTCTGGTATCCCAACAGATCAAGCCCGACCAACAGGAGCACCTCCCCAGCCTACCACACTACCAGACACACCTAAACAAAAACCCAAGTATAACCTGAGGACTCGGAAAATAGACTGAGGTAATCCAGGTTGTAAACTCTGCCGCTTTGCCATTATAATGACCTCTCCGAGGGCTAAAATCAGAAAGTTGGCCCACGCATCCCACACAACTTTTCCAAGGACTGCACAAAGACTTGTAATAATGCGAACGGACATGAGGTACCGGCAACTAAAATGGATCCTTTGGCTTATGGCTGCACTTATAGCCCTGGTGTTGGCTCTGAACCTGACTCTTTGGATTCTTTTCATTTCTATCACAAACCTGATACTGCCTTTGCTACCAAAACATGGCAATCATCTAGAACATGGTCAAAGGAGGGCTTAAATCTTCCCCTGGCCCCAAGCGACAAAAGAACCATCCGGTCAGTAATGGGAAAAAAGAAACCTCTTATCATTGAGGATGTTAAAAATTGGCCATGGTATAAAAGGCGGTACATAATGTGGTACCAAGGGGGAACTTGTGGTAAGCAGGCTTGGTCCTGCGGGATAGAATGGATATTGGGTTTTAGTCCTTCAACCGGTGCCTGTAAGCCAGGTCAAGTCCCCTGGCCATGTCAAACCATCCCTGAATTGTTAGTTAAGCCCAACTCCTCCCATGTCACCCCTCCTCCTCCCTGGCCTACCCTTTCCCCACCCACCCTAAACAATGCCCGTAGCAAACCATGCCCTCAGTTTGAATTTACAAAGGGTGAAACCTCAACTATTTTGCAGTGGCCCAGACCATCCCCCTCTGGTAATTTGTTTTCCTACTGTGCTCTCAAGTTATTTTTCTTCTACCAGAATCTCCTTTATGAATGAGTGGTGGAATGGGAAACATCTGACACGGTATATATTTCTTTTGTTAACATAACTTTACAGCCCAAATGCAATAATTCGTATCCCCGCAACATCATTTACCTTGTCGATAATTGGCGTGATAATGTGGACTCTATGTTAATCCCAGGTCTTTGTTCTGCCCATGATATGCAGGGTTCTTCCTGTTTCTTAGTCACCCGGGTAACCAGGACTATGGTCTACAAGCAAAGAGTATACTTCTCTACTATTGTCTTTAGCTGTGAGGAGGAACTTCCCCTTACCGAAAATATAACTTGCACGTTAATTCAATATACCCCTAGTCACACTCCCAATGTCTCCCTATCAAAAGAAAACATTCAAGTGTATGACCAGCAGCTGTGGTATGAACCTGCAGAAAAATCCGCATTAATCAGATTTAAATGGACTATCTTAAATGCCACTTTGGGAACCATTAAGTTTACCCTTCCCTTAACCCACTTCCAAATTGCTGCTGTTTACCCTAATTGTTCCCGAGGGGCAGCCATCAGATTGTTGCAGCAAAGGGTGTGGAGCCAGTCCAGGAAAACTAGAGGTATAACTGACACCCTATGGCTGGTGGCCAGTAGTGCTGCCTCCGCTTGGAACATTTGTAAGACCCAGCAACACGAGGGTAGATTAGGCCAGTTGGAACAAGCAGCGGGCTTAATTTCGGGGGCACAAGTGACCGAGGTACAAACAGGAGCGGGTGAGCTACATGTGGTGTCCACCCTTTGTGCTATCACCCAAGAGGTGCTCAAGCACATGGTCCAGCAAACTGTGGGAGCAGGAAAGGCATTGCAGTGGGACCATGCCTGCTCGGAAGTGCAGGACTACCTTAATGTAGTGTTGGCCTCCATCCAAGAGGACCTTAAACACCAAACTTGGCCCAATGCCCTTACAAACGCTTCTGGCATGCCGCCCAATTTGTGGCCATGGAGGTATACTTGGAAGTTTTCAGGGTGGCGATGCATTCGGTCCCAGTGCTCCTTCCAGGCTTATGGTCCTGTGAAAGGGGTGTGGGCCCCCACTTACCGCATCCTCCCTAGCCCTTGGGCAGGTTGTTTGTGGGACTGGGTGATCCACCAATAGGTGTGGGAAATAAACCCCCCCCCACGGCCCTAACCGCTTCCTGGTCAGTGCCCCGGCCATTACACCCGACTTCTGCATAGGACAAGGTAATCTGTGGACATATTGGCCTTTAGAACCTCCCCAGCTCCAATGTATGTGAAAACTTAAACCCGGCGAAATTGTCACAGTGCCTCAGCATGTGTGTTGGGAGGGTGCTGGGCGTATAACAACCCCCTCCAACCATACCCTCATTCAGGTAAGTAATAGTTGTGTCTCTGTTAATTCCTTGAATTTGCGTGATGTGGCTTTTAATCTAGTCACGTCCTCAGGCACTCACGCCATATATTGGCCCACAGATATATCATATCAGGTTTCCATACAATTCCAGATTCCCTTTAATTGGACATCTATAGTACCCGATCGCTTTCATTCATTACTGTCTCTTTTACCAGAAATTCAACAAATATCCCAAATGCAAAAACAGGTCCATATCCTCAAAAATATGTACCAAGCCGAACTTAATGCCTTTCAGACTGCTCATAGACTCACCACTCTCTGTGTGGATACAGATGTCCTCTGCCAACTTACAAAGGTCTTCAAACCACCCCTGGGGGACAAAAAGCTTGTATGGGGCCTAATTGGGGGAGGAGTGCTGTTTTCAATTTGTCTTTGTTCCCGCGTCTATAAAAGATATTGTCAATGCCCAAGGTCCACCCCCCGCACCTCACCACAATCGCTTGCTTTGGTTTCACCACTCTATAGAGATAGAAATAATAACCCCCCTTACTTTAATAGTCAACACTTACACACGGAGGATCTCAACTTATTACATACCGATGTCTAAAATTTAATGCCATTGAAAGGCATTAAAAGGAGGGAATGAAAGGAATCATAACCCCTCACCCTTTATATGTAGCTTTAGTGCCAGCCAACTCAGGCCATCTGTGGCCACTGCCTCTAAAAGTTTACTGTTGCTGGTGGGGACCCCACCCTAGGGTTCTGGTCGGAAAACAATGCACAAACAGTATTCTTGTGACGGGTTACCAACAGTAATACAGACATCTGTGGTCCTGATATATAACTGAATATTTGTAGCTGTCTGCCCTTGTTAAAGCCACTGCCTTTAGAATCTTCCTGTCACTGGTGTGGATCCTGCCCTAGGGTTCTGATTGAAGACCATGTACGATCAAGTACCCTAGTGGTAGGTCCCCAACAGTAATATGAGCATCTACGGTTCAAATATAATTAAATACTTGTAAACTTTTGTCTTCCTAAAATCTTGTTTAACCAATGCCTAAGAATTTGCTGTCACTGCCATGGATACTGCAGCGGGACCCTGGTTGAAATAATAAGGCAAATCAGTCCTGGCTGCAGATCCCCAACATTGATATAAGCTTCTGTGATTTTAATATACAATATTGTAATAATTATAAATACTTTTAGCTGTATTGGTTTATAGGCCCATATATCCCGGCCTAACTTGTTTATCAGTAATGTCTAGCGCACTGGGTGGAGAGGAAACCAAGTATTAAGAAATATGAGTATGAAACACTGACAAAAGAGGAATTAAGCAGGGAGGGACCAGGGGTCTTTTCCTGCCAGTCTGGCTTTAAGCAAAATATAGCATAATAAAACTACTTGCTTATAGAAAATTGCCAGATGGCATTATCAAGTGACCAGCTTAATCACTGCCGAAATGTGTGACCTATGCAATATGCTAATAGCTTGTGCAATATGTATTCGCAATCAAAAAGTCATAAGACAATGTAATTGCAAAAGCCCCTAACTGGAAATACCCCAAGCTGAATTTACAGTAAATAACCTGCTGATCTGCAATATTAACTACCAAAAATAAGCAAATAACTTGTGTAATCCATATGATGTTTTGCGGTTTTAGCTTTTATAAGCTTGGTAAATATTGTAAGGGGCAGAGTAGGTTTTTCCTTGCATGGAATTTCTGTCTCTCCCTGTATGCATACTTGTACTCTTGTTTATCAATAAAGGTGCCTCGGCCTGTCTGACCAAAATCGAATAAGTGGTGGTCTTTTCCACAACACTAGACAATAGGGGTGAAATCCTGGCCCCATGGAATTAAAAATTCCCTTTGACTTAAATAGGTCAGATTTTCACCCTGGGGCATTTACCAGAGGGAAGGGTGAAAGACAGTCATTATGAATAGAGACTGGGTTTCTGGTTATTAACGTTTCTTAGGTCTTGGGGTTTCGGGCAGCACCTTCCTCTGAAAGAAACAGATACTAACTCCCAGAATTCTGTCAGAGTAGTTGGTCCTCCATCCACCAGGGTCTAATATGTCATTCAATAAAGTCTGTCAGGGTCCTCTGGTAAAGAAAGAAAAATTGGAGAAAGAACAAAAATAAAGTTTGATTCTGACCATTGCCCCCAGATGACACATACTAATATTTTACCTTCCCTGCTCCCCTCTCAGATCCCCTTCCCCAGCCAACACTGAACATTGATCCCCCATTGGGAGTGGTGAAAGAAGGAGGTGCTGTGCTTCTCTTCTGTGTGGTCCCTGGGAGTGCTGTCCATTGGAGGTGTCATTTCTACAAGGATGGAGTTGAGATAATCCCCAGGGCAGCAGGGTCAGAGCACAGCTGTGGGGTGTGTAGCACTGTGGACACTGGTGGTCACCTTTCCAACTGGTCTATGCTCCATATCCCACAAACAACTCCAAAGTGCGCTGGGGGATATGCCTGTGAGTATGAGGAGGATGTGAGAGGGTGGTGGATTCTGTCCCCCAGGAGTGAGGTTGTCAATGTCGAGGTGACAGGTGAGATTCTCCATCACTTTGAATGCCCCTCACACATACCCAAGAGTAACATACTTCCCAAACTTCCCAGTCCCAAAGGACAGAAGGGTCCTCATAGCAACCTGTGAGATATAGAGACCACTACAGAGACATCCATGCACAGAGAGTGAAAGAAGGACTCTAGATAGAATGATGGCAAGAGAAATATTGATTAAAGGCCAGATATCTGTTTAGAGGAGATGTTTGTGTCTCCAGCTGTCCCAAACAAATCCTGTGGTACTTGATACTTCACCAGATATTCTCCTCTCTACACAGTTCAAATGAGTTTTTGGCTTCAGGAACTTGTGGTGGCTGTGTCTTTCTTCACCATCATCAGCATCATCTTCTTGATCTCCAACTGCTGCTGGCACAATGAAGGTAACAGACTTACCAGTTGGCCCGCTCATTTTGCACCTCCCATTCTCATGTCATGGGAAATTCCCCAAACAAAATATCCCATTTGCAATGGAATTTCTCCTCTTGACTATCAGCCCAAAGTGGAAGGTCTGAGAATGTGTTCCCTGTACAGATCTCCATCTTATCTCTCATCCCAGTGGACCGTAAAGGATTCACATGTCAGATGCTGTGTACACTGGGTTCAGTATCAACACAACGAACCTCTGAGGTGGGATGTGATAGACATCTAACAGCTGCTTAGCAACATTAAAAATAGATAGGAGCTTAAGGAGAATCTCACACACAGGGTAAAGGTAAAAGGTTTCACCAAGCTGGGACCTGGGATGCTCAGTTATTGGTGAAAGTGCCAGGATATCTATAATGGCTACAGTCCCTCAAGGCCTCAGTATTAATCCTCATTAAAATAACATCACCTCCAATAAACCTTGGCCATCACCAGCATCCTCTTATTATCCCCATGTTGTTGCCACAGAGTGTGACCTATGTCGGAATTTATCTGCCACAGGGTGTTTCCATGGCAGGGGAGAGGTGAGATGCTGGACAATGAGATGGAATCTGGTTTATGCCAACATGTTGGGAATTCACTTCCCCACATTCTCTTCTGCTCACTTAATGGGTGTTTCTGTGTCTGGGACAATACAGCTGCCTCTGTTCCAGACCACCTGCCTCCTCCCAGATGCTCTCTGGACACCCTGCATCTCACAAAAGAGGCTGTTGCTCTCAGGCGCTCAGCTCCGGGGCATGAGGAAATGAGCAAATACAGGTTCTTCAGTCAAAGTGTGGAACAAACCACTGATGACATCCCCAATCCACATGAAGGTACCCAGGTGAAACAAAACAGAAGGCTATGCAAAGTCACAAGCATGAACCTGGGAACGATGGAGAATCAAATTAGGACAAGTGATCCCAGCTGGGAGGAGCAACCCTGTCTCCATAAAATGATGAGTAAATCCCATTTCTCTTGCTCCTTTGGGTGGCCATCCCTGGATATTTCTGCATATCCAGCAGATGAGACACCCACTCTTTTCTCACCTGAGCAAGGAGATAGCAGCCTGGTTAGTGTCACTTCCTCTGACTCAGGCAATGGATGCATGGGGCTGGGTGGGTATAGGGTTCCAGCACTAAAGAGAAGAATTTCTATTGGATTTGTGGCAGATTGTGTGAAACAACCAATATTTTTATTCTTACAGAACCTAGAACCTGGGACTAAAATTCATAGACAGTTTCTCATTAATACTAAATTATTACACTTTTGCCGTTCTCTAAAGTCTCCTTCCATGTGAAGATCTCAAAGCACTTCACGTACATTGATTAACGAACTACCCACCTCCCACCCTTCTGCCATGGAAAGTGCTCTGAGACCTTCTCATGTCTGCAATGGGACCTTTAATCTGGTTGTAGCATCAAGATTACTGTTTTCCCAATTCAGAATGTCTCCTATTCTCTCTGAGATGTGCAATTCACATTAAGCTTTCAGAGCCTTTGTTTCTTTAACACCTTTTAAATTCAAATCAAGGTTCATCATTGGTTTCTCATCTGTATCTAGATCTATCTAGATAGGGTCACCCTAGCCATATGCCCTTTCTCACAGGAAAAGAGCACCGTTACTTAACATACATCTACGCTATGAGCAAGGGATATGATTCCTCTGCTTTAATAGTCCTTGAGCTAGTGCAAATATAAATAGCAGTGTGATTGCAGTAGCATGGGTAGAGGCAACGGAGGCATAGCTTAGCAATGCCTAGTATGTACCTCCCCCATTTTCAGGACCCCCTCATAACCCCTGCAAGACAACCCCCTAACATTGCACTGGGGCATTGGGGTCAGCCTTGACTGAGAGGAGACAGTGCTCCCTACTGAGTCCCCCTCTCTCTGCAGCACAGCTCACCTAGTGTCTCACAGGGACATTGGGGTCAGCACTGACTGTGTGAGGAGAGTCCTCCCGGTTGAGCCCCAGCCACGGTCCTTCCAACACATTGTCCCCAAGACATATGCTGGGGCACTGTGGTTAGCACTGTCTCCAAGGGCACAGTGTAATCCACATTGCTCTCTCCGGCATTTGGGTTGTTCTCTGAGGATCCTTCATTCAAGAGCTGACCCAGATCATTCTTGCTTAGTGAGGATATCTCATAGGATCACTGTGAAGAAAGAGATGCTCAGTGAGAGTTCGCTGCAATTCTTTTCTTTTGTTTTGTTTTCCAGGTTCTCGAGGATACCCGCCTTGGAAGCCCAGGACTGGAATACAAATGGAATAAATGTCTCCCAAATATCTATGCTGATCTTCCCAGTCATGCTGTGACCTGGGTGGGAAGCAGGGCCGGCTCTAGCGATTTCGCAGCCCCAAGCACTGCAGCATGCCGCGGGGGGGCTCTGCCGTTCGCCGGTCCCGCAGCTCCGGTGGACCTCCCACAGGCATGCCTGCGGATGCTCCACCGGAATAGCGGGACCAGCGGACCCTCTGCAGGCACGCCTTCGGAAGGTCCACCGGAGCCGCCTGCCGCCCTCTCAGCAACCAGCAGAGCGCCTCCCTCTGCATGCCACCCCAAGCACACGCTTGGTGCGCTGGGGCCTGGAGCCTGCCCTGGTGGGAAGTCATTTCACGTCTTTGTTTCTGAGCTTGTCCATGTATAGAGTGGAGATGATAATATTTATGGCTTTCCAGGGAATAATAATATTTATAGTGACCCCATGAGACAGACCACTAAACAGGGTCAGGCTGGGTAAGTACTTGGGAAGGAGACCATCAAGGTACAGCTAAAGGGTCGTGAAGTTTAAATAGTGTCTGTAAAGTTCTTTCCAATCTTGGGATAAAAGTTGATTTAGCAGGCAAAAAGGATTTTCGTTCTTATGGCATCTTAACTTTTTTTAATTCTGAAAATTAGGGTTTCTCATGCACAAGCTGATCCCTTGAGATTTATGATAGAATCACAAAAAACTCTAGGATGTTCTGATAATTTTATTCTAGAAAGGGTTTAGGGGTCAAACCACACACTGTATTCCAGTGGAAAATGGGCATCTAAATTCCTTAGGCAGCTTTGAAAATCTCACCTCAGCTTTCTGTCTTGCTCACAGACACTCCCAGTTCTGTCTGTCTTACTTGCAGGATGGTCAGAAAGGAAACATCCATTTATTCCAAAGGGGCAGATATGGGACTAGTCACCCATGTGAGAATTCAGCTCCTAGTACCTGCAGTGTTTGCTTTCATTCCGCATTCTACCTTGGCACAGAGAGACAGAATAAAATTCAACTTCCTTAGCTGGCACAAGTTTTAAGTATCAATTTTCAGAACTTCAAAGAAATAAGTAAAATTTACATTACAATAAGCCCTAAATCAGGGACTTTCAAAAATGGGCTGAAAGGAATAAGGGCTTGCTTAGGTGGGAAGTTATTCTGGAACAGCTATTCCTGATTAACTCCCTGTGTGGATGCTCTTATTCCAGAATAAGAGTGTTTTATTTCGAATTAGCTTAATCCATTTAGATCCAAAGTCTTCTGACACTCACTGGAAGTCAGGTATGGTGCCTAAGGCCCGTAGGTCTCTGAAAGTCCCAGACTAAACCTTCACCTTCCATCTTCTGCCTGACAAGAGCATCTAACTTCCCACAGCTGTATCCTGTTATAGTGACCTCTTCCTGGCTAAACTTGGCCCTTTAAAATTGCCTGTGCATGACTGGTTGCATGACGGGGAGCTCTGATTTGGATACAGCGCTGGTGACAATCTCTGTATCAACCAGACCTCTTCTGAACGTAGTTACATGACTCCTGAAATCAGAGCAAAGATTGTACTTTGCTGCCCAGAACCTTGCTCAGAATTTTGGAAACATGGACCTTCAGAACCCACTGTCACTGAGTTCAATGAGCTTGGGAGTAGGACCCAACAGGGCAAGCCACAGCTGCATGAGCTAATGGAGTAGTTCACTCATTGCCAGTGATAGAAGGCTTGTGTCATCTGTGTGGACCAGTCACTACAGAAGGTCACGATTCACTTAGCCAGGGTGTTACAGGGAGATAGTTCCTCAGCTGGTGGAGACTGGCAGAGTTCAACTGGAGTCAGTGGAGTTATAACAACTTACACCCTCTGGGGATCTAGCTTATTGACTTAGATATATCTGGGCCAATTTACACCAGCTGGGGATCTGACCCATTGACTTCTGTGGAGCTACACTGATTTACACCAGCTGGGGACCTGCCTGCATTGACTTCAGTATAGCTCCATCAATTTACACTAGCTGGGAACCTGGCCCCCTTGACTCTAGTGGAGCTATACTGCTATATCTCAATTGGGGATCTGGCCCACTAGCTCCAGCAATGCCAATTTATATCAGCTGGGGATCTGGCCCTGAGTAATTTTGCTTAGCTGATAAACAAATATCCATTTGTTTTCTATACAGATGAATTACACTGAAGGAACAAATGAAGCAAACCAGACTGAGATTTGGACTTCATTTTCCAGGGGTTTTCTGACATCTAAGAGCTGCTAGTTTTATTCTTTATAGTGTTTTTTTAGTGACATATGTACTCACATTGATGGGAAACACTACCATGTTGGCTGATCAGGAAATGGGCACCCCAGAGTCCTTTTTTCTTATTGAGCTTTTCTTTCCTAGAAGTCTGCTACACTTTCGTCACCCTGCCCAAGATGTTGGTGGATCTCCTCTTGGAGGAGAAAACCATCTCCTCCCCCAGCTGTGCTGAGCAGATATATTTCTTACTCTTGTTTCCAGACAAGGCATGGTTCCTGCTGGCTGTCATGACCTATGATCATCACACCATAGGCTTTTACAGATCCAGACCAACACGGCTACCCCTCTGATACTATCACCAACACATCCCCATATGTGTCTCTCTGCACTATTTGATCCTCATGAGCAGGAGGACTTGTGTTGTGTTCTTGGCTGGCTCATGGATCAGAGGGAACATGGTTTCTCTGGGCCAGACAGCTTTTATATTCAGTCTGTCATTCAGAGTATCTAATAAAATTAGCCCTTTCTTCTGTGAGAGGCCAGCCATGTTTGAGCTGGTGGGCTCAGATGCCTCCTTTAATGAGGTTCAGATTATCATAGTTGGCACCTTAGTTCTAATGATGCACTTTGCTTTGATACTCATATCTGCATCTTCTCCACCATCTTAATGATGCCTTTAAAACTAAGGGTTGAGTGAAAGCCAACAGGTGTGGAGAAGCCTGGTATTAAATGAGGATATTGATGTAATAAGAGAGAAACTGGATGGAATGATAAGAATCAATAGGACGCTGTAATATCAGGGTACAAAATATATATGAATGATGGAATAGGTTGTGCTGGTGAAAGAGAGTGGCACTATATGTGAAAGAATGCACAGAGTCAAATTGGAGACTGAAAAGTGTTTGATTTTTAGTAACTTCTCTAGTAATAATGCCACTTTATGGTAAATATTTTCTAGTTTGCGGAAAAGATTTCTGATATTGAAAACTTTTCCCCATAGACCTGAAAAAAAACAAAAACATGTTATCCATCTTCAGGTTTTCATAAAACTGAAACCAGAAACATGAACAACTCACCCCTGCAAAAGAAAAAAATAGAAAGTTGAGTCCAAAATGAATTTTTTCCACACTAAAATCATTTTCAAAGCAAGCAATTTTTCTTCAAAAAGCTATTATGACAAGAAGATACTTTCAACATCTCCACTCATTATGAATTATTCTCCAAGTAGTAACGATTAACCCCATTGGACAGATGACAAACTGAGGAAAGGAGAGGTAAAGTGACTGAAAAAAGCCAGAGGAATAGTTGGGATCAGCTCTCAGGACAGCTTGAACTTTAGCTTTTTTAATAATGACTAATTAATTAATTATTTGATAGTTGAACCTGATAGAAGAGGCCCATTATATTAAGTAAGACACAGTCTCCACCCCAAAGAGCTTACGGTAGAAAAGACAGGCAAAGGATGGGAGGGAAAAGGGAATGACTTTGCCCTATGTAGCACAGCAGGTCAGAAGCAGGGCTAGGAATTGGTACCAGACATCTGGAGTACAGTCCTGTATACTCCTTGTGTTTGCCTCACTACCTTCCTCTAGACCCTGCTGCCTCGTTGTAATTGTGATTATTTTAGTTTCTGGAAACTTTTCAGGGAAGTAGAGGGCAAGAGAAATGAACTGTTCCCGCTGGGCTGTTGAGGGCACCAGGGAGTGAGTCCCACAAGCCCTTTGAAAACAGACATGGATAAATCACCTTCCCGCATCATCCGCATTTTTGACACGCAGCTCATCCGCAGACAGCACAGGTCTCAAAGTATTTCCAGCAGCTCATCCTCATAGGGGAAACAACCTTTCATAGTACAGCGATAGGAGCATTAGAGAGAGAGATTGTTTGATACAGGTGTGTGTAGGGGCTAGAGAGAGGGATAACCAATTGCAGTCTGTAGCTGGAGGAGAAAAGACATATCGATCTGGGAGGATTCCACATTGACAGGCACCACACGTTTGCTGTTGCAATGAAATAAATTTGGGAGTTACTAAGTGTCACTTTCAGGATGAAATCGTAAGTGACAGATATTTGTTCAGAGTTTCACTCTTAGCTCAATTTGGGCATGGGAAACTGAGACAGACCAAAGCAGTTACTTTAGGAAAGAGAGGTCAGAATATCTGTGCCACAGTTTCCTCCTGTGGAGAATGGGGGGATTAATCAAATTGACGCATATATATATATATATTTTTGGAATGGATTGAGGAGTTTACATTAAAATTGTCCAAAAATTATGACAAAAACTTTTAGCTCATTGTTACTTTTCTCTCTGTATACATTAGCTTGATGTTTGCTGTCTATCTATTTGTACTTCTCTCTCTCTCTCTCTGTTAGTTTGTTTTTCTCTATTTACCTCTTAGTTTGTCTTAGTTCTGTGTCTCTCTCTCACTCTCAGTATCTATGTTTTTCTTTCTTGTGTCTTGCAGTTAGTTTGTTACATCTCCACCTCCCGTTTGTATCTAGTTCTCACACTCTTTCTTTATCCCTGTGTTTATGGTTACTTCTGTCTATTAGATTGCTGCAAGGGCAATTGAGTCTAGTGGGTTAGAGTGGTGTGGACTAGGAACCAGGTGTCCTGGGTTCTATCCCCAGCTCTGGGAAAGGAGTGGGGTCTAGTGGGTAAGAGTAGCAGGGACTGAGAGCCAGGCCTCCTGAGTTTTATGAGTGGCTCTGAGAGGAATTCCAGGGTGGAGAGGAGATGAGACAGAACTGGGGGTTCAATTTCTGTCTCTAATAAGGAGTATGGGACAGGCACCTCTCATAACTTGAAGCTGAGTGGTTAGGGCACTTGGCTGGCCTGTGACAGATTCAGGTTCAATTCCTCCCTCTGACTGATAATGAGAAGGAGTTTGAATTCCCACTTTACAGGAGAGTGCCTGAGCTGTTTGGCTATGAGTTGGTCTGAAATGAGACTGTCTCTGTCTCTCCTGTTGGAGCTGTTACACTTTGTATCAATAATTAAATATTCATTGGAGCAGGGACTTGAATTTGTCTCTTCCAGACACCAGGTGAGTGCCCCACCTACCACACAGGAGAATCACTCTTATGCACGTTCGCTGACCCAATGACTCTCAAATTGTCACTCACAACAGTCTTTCCTGATGGCAGTGGAAAGTCACTGGGACAGAAGCTGAGATGCAGTCTGATGTAATGGTTAGAGGAGGGGACAGGAGTTGAGACACCTCACTTGTGTTCCCAGCTCTGGGAGAGAGTTGAGTCCAATGAGTAGAGCCAGCACTCCCAGCTTGTATTTAGTGGGTTAGAGCAGTGGGCAAATTGGGAGTCAGGACTCCTGGGTTCTCTTCCAAGCTCTGGAAGGGAGTTTAGTTGAGTGAATAGAGAAACAGGAGGAGAACAGGAATGTCTGCCTCTTGAAATGAAATGAAACCCCAGCTAGAACAGGGCATGGCGTGTCAGGGCTAGTCTGTATTCCTGAACTGATTTCACTATGTAATTGTGGCAGGGTTCGGTCACCTCCATGCAAGATGCTGCTTCCTTTTAGAGCAGTATAAAGTGGTAGTAATTCCATGGCATGCAGTGAAATTACCCAACATTTGCAACAGTGCCACTGACAGCAGAATCTGGCCAACCAGACCCTCAATTCCCCTCTGTAAACTGAGGATGGTAACATTTGTACACCATTATCCAGAGTTTGCCCACCTCTGCGTGACAGAGGTATACAAATACCTCAAAAGCAATTGTTCCTATTTCTCCTCTCGATCATCCTGGTGTAAATCAGGAGTAATTCTACTGGAGTCCATTGAGCTGATTCTACTTTCTCTCACCCCAGTATAAATCAGGAGTAACTCCATTGGAGTCAGTGGGGCTGTTTCCCCATCCTCATTCCTATATTACACCAATCTTCACAAACTAAAGTTCTGACTCAAGAAAATTAAAGTGGATTTCAGAAAAGGAGAGTTACTTTAATGATCTTATCCTTGCCCTTGCTCTTGTCCCTCCCTCCGCAGACATCCTGAGACATATCCTGAGAATGAAAATGTCCAACCGAACCATCATGACCGAGTTCCTTCTTCTGGGATTCTCTGATGTTTGGGAGCTGCAGATTTTGCACTTTGTGGTGTTTCTAGTGATTTACCTGGCAGCCCTGATGGAGAATCTTCTTATCTTCATGGCCATAACCTTCAACAACTACCTTCACACCCCCATGTACTTCTTCTTGATGAATCTGTCACTCCTAGATCTTGGCTCCATCTCTGTCATTGTCCCCAAATCCATGGCCAACTCCCTCATGGACACCAGGTCCATTTCCTATGCTGGATGTGTTGCTCAAGTCTTTTTCCTCGTCTCCTTGGTGGGAGCGGATTTTTCCCTTCTCACCGTTATGGCATATGACCGATATGTCGCCATCTGCCAGCCACTGCACTATGAGACAATGATGAATATCAGAGCTTGTGTCAAAATGGCAGCCGGTGCCTGGATCAGTGGGATTCTCTGCTCTGTGCTACACACCGGGAACACATTTGCATTGATCTTCTGTGGAGGCAACATGGTAGATCAGTTTTTCTGTGAGATCCCCCAGCTACTCAAGCTTGCCTGCTCTGACACATATCTTAGTGAAGTTTGGGTTCTTGTCTTTAGTGCATGTTTACTCTTAGGCTGCTTTGTTTTTATCATTGTGTCATATGTACACATCTTCAAATCAGTGCTCAGAATCCCCTCTGAACAGGGCCGGTATAAAGCCCTATCCACCTGCCTTCCTCACCTCACTGTAGTCTCCTTGTTTGTTTGCACTGGCATCTTTGCTTACCTGAAACCCAACTCCAGCTCCCCATCTGCTCTGGATCTTGTGGTGGCTGTTCTCTATTCTGTATTGCCACCAATCTTGAATCCAATTATCTACAGCATGAGGAACAAGGAGATCAAAGTTGCCCTGAGGAGGCTGACTGGGTGTAGATAATTCACAAATAATTAATTTTCTGTCTTTCTCTAATTAAAGTTTGCTTCCGTAGTATTCGTTCATTAATGTTAGTGATTTCCATGACCACACATCTTGCACACAAACATTTCTGATTCCTTTCTCAGTTACACCAATGCAAATCCAGATTAACTCTGCTGAAGTCACTGCCACTGGTGTGATTTACACCAGTAGAAAATCTGGTCCATTTGGGGAGTTAAATGGGTGTAAATTGTGTGCACAAGAGGATTCAGACTTTTACTCTATGTTAAAACAATACTCGTTACACTGCTTGGCCACTTGAACCCATTCCATGGCCACTGAAAACAATGATGGGAGTTGTCTTGTTTGTGTGTATAAATCAGGAGTAGCTACGTTGGAACCAGAGGAGTCAGACTGATGTAAGACTGGGGTAGATAAGAAGACATTTTGGGTAGATTTTCAGCACATCAGTGTAGTTTCATTGACTCTGGTGGCACTAAAGCAATTTGCCGCATCTGTTGATGCCTACTGCCTCCAATGGAGCTGTATATCCATTGCCACCATGCACATTTGGGTGTGTGAGATATGGAGAGACTGGCTAGAAATTACAGAGAGGTTTCTAACCACCAATGGGGCAAAGCTCTACAGTAGCCTCTCAATAGGAGTTATGGGGGGTTCAATGACGGAATTAGTTTTAAGAGATAGTTGGATACATGTCTGGGTTGGATTGTATGATGGGGCTGCTTGTGATGGTGGGGGGGCAGGGCTGGGGCTCACTTGCAGCATATGTCTTATGTTCCTAAATGTTTATGCTTCACAGTTTCATCTGGCCACTGGCAGGGGTCAGGAAGATATTACTCCCCGTGATCCAGTGTATTCTGGGAGGTGTTTTTTTTTTAATCTCTGAAGCATCAGGCAGCCCTGTCTAGAGTTGGGACATTGGGTGGATGTGCCAGGGCTATGAGATGGCACTGAGCCATTCTCTCTCTCTCTCTCTCTCTCTCTCTCTCTCTCTCTCTCTCTCTCGGATGCTTGGTTCTTGCTTATATGCTCAGGATCTAATTATCACCATATGGGGGTCAGGAAGGAATTCCCCTGCCCCCAGTCAGATTGGCAGGGAAATTTGCTTTCCCCTGCAGCATGTGGTGTGAGTCACTTGCAAGGATTTTCTGGGTGTATCTCAATCATTTCCCTGTCATTGCAGGGCCTCAGGTACTAGTGTCCCTCCATCTCTCTTGTTCTCTGCCAGTGGCACAGAACTGTCTAGTCTCCTGAGGGCTGTGACACTTCAGTCTAATTTCAGTGGTTGGGTTTGGTCTGTGGGTGCTGGGTGGTATTGGCATAGAGCAGGTCAGACTGGATGATCTGGTCGTCCCTTCTGGCCTTGAACTCTGTGACTTTATGGATGTTTATGGATGGGGAAGAGAAAATGGGGCCACCCAGAGAATAAACTCCAGTAGAGACCATGGCATTGCATTAGTATATCTGTCTGTGACTCCCTCTCCTCCTGGCTCAGGGAAGTGACTCCAGCTCAGATGGAGTGTTTGACCCGTGTAGTTGTGCAGTGTCACTGTATAAACCCCACCCATGGGCAGTGTGTGTTATGAGGTCCCTCTGTGCCCCACCTAGAGGATAGGAGACTGTTCCAGTGGCTGTTAGACAGCCTGGCTGTTCAGCTCAAGCTGTAGAAGCTCGTACTTTGGGCCCTAGATGTCTCTGGTTGACTCCCCCGGGTGCCAGCCTAGATTAGATGGTGACTCTTGCATACGTGGAAGTGGCCTGAGAACTTCAGGAGACCTTATTCCTGCACTAATCAGAGGCTGACATTGCCTACCACGCTACTGCAGAACAGCAGTGAGAGTGAGACCTAAGGGGGAAGAATTCTTTAGTGAGAGGAGGAGCAGTTTTATTCCTGGATCATCTCAGACATGCTCATTCCTAGTCTCTCTGCGCTCTGGAGATGGAGTATGCATGGCATGGGCAGGAGGGTATTTGTTGCTCTCACCTCAGGTTGGTAGAGCTGGTCAAAGAAACTCATCAATGGAAAATGGTTTCCTCATCCTATTTGTGACAGATGCTGCTATGTTTTTAGCTGAGTTAAACAATCTGCCAAAGGTTTAGAAAAATGTTTCCCAGCTCTTCCCTCAGCTAGGTTGGCCACTGATGCATTCCCAGAATGCCGGATCTGATGGGTTGGATCACCGAAGCCCCCCCTGGGAACTGCCACCTGTTGTGCCTGGACTACTGAGCCTGTCTTCCCTGCCAGCTTGGGACTTCAGTGCCTTGCCTGGTTTGAGCCAGACATGCTTGACTGCTACAAACACAGACTCAGATCTGAACCACATCCTCCAAAAGCTGCACGCTTAACTGAAAACAGCTTAAGAAGTGTTCCTGTCTCCAACACTCAGATACCCAACTCCAAATGGGGTCCAAACCCCAAATAAATCCATTTTACCCTGTATAAAGTTTATAAAGGATAAATTCATAAATTGTTCACCCTTTATAACACTGATAGAGACATATGCACAGCTGCTTTGCCCCTTCTCCCAGGATATTAATACATACTCTAGGGTTAATTAATAAGTCAAAAGTGATTTTATTAAAAACAAAAAGTAGGATTTAAGTGGTTCCAAGTAATGAGAGACAACAAAGCGAATTACCATGCAAAACACGCAAGTCTAAGCCCTAATACAGTAAGAAAGTGATTCCAGATGAAATCTCACCCTCAGAGATGTTCCAGTAAGCTTCTTTTACAAACTAGCCTCCTTCTAGTCTGGGTCCAGCAATTACTCACACCTCTATGGCTAGTATCCATTCTTCGAGTTTCTTTCAGGTATCCTTTGGGGACGGAGAGGCTATCTCTTGAGCCAGCTGAGGACAGAATGGAGGGGTTTCCTGGCGTTTAAATCAAATTTCTCTTGTGGGTGGAAACCCCTTCTCCTCTCCCATGCTTAGTCTAGTAGCGCGATGAAGTTTTGGATTCACATGGGGAAGTCATATGTCCATGCATGACTCATAACTTTACCGGACGATGCCACATTCCCAGGAAAGCTTAGATGTGGATTGGCATCTCTAGAGTTCATTGTTAGCTTAACTGTTTCTTGAATAAGCACTTACTGAGAGTAGTCTTTTCTCAAGAAGCTGACTAACTGCTTCACTGAGGCTACCTAAAATCAAACAAGTACATTGCCAATATCTATAACTTCAAAAACAAAAATGATACATGCATGTAAATAGAATGAATATATCCAGTAGACCACAACCTTTGCAGTGATATGTTTCATGGCACATCTAACATAAAACACATTCCAGTCATATCATATTCACACTCATAAGCATATTTCTATGAATTATTATGGGATTTATTATTTATATAAAGCAACATCACACCTGACATTCTGGTACTTCTGAGAAAGCGGTGACCCCACCCCTGGCTCATCGTCTTGCCTGTCAGTGTGACCTTGCATGCGTCCCTCATCCGTGATACTGGACAAAAATATGTCTGGTTTTGTCTCAATACCAGACAGGGGACAAACCAGACAAAAAGCGGATTATCCAGTTTGAAACCAAATGAATGGCCAGCTACCTGGATTCACCATGCTAAGCCCTCCCAAACAGCTTCTGCACGGCTTCCTAGAAATCTCCTCTACCAGGAATATGTTCCAACAAACTAGATTTCCTGGATTTTGTTCCAGAGGCACTGGTGGCGGGTATATTGTCCAACAGTGAACAGTGTGGCTCCCTTCTGGAGTAGGGCCTAATGGAGTTAAAGGAGTCCTTGAGAACTTGCATTTAACTCCTCAGAACTCTTAAAAAATCACAGCCCTGTCTTCTTCCCAGACAGGATGCCACCGAGTTATGTGTCAGACACACTGCCTTGGAGAAGTGCACTTGCTTTGTAGGTGAAAAGAAGGATTTAGTTCTTGAAGGCTTTCAAGTAAGGAGCCAACTAACAAGAGATTGAAAACAGGCTTTAGTCTAGAATTGTAAAGGTCCAAAGGGGGTTTGGACCCTAGGTTCCATCAATGGAAGCTTTTGCAGAATATTCATAGGATTTAAGGCCAGAAGGGACCATTAGCTCACCCAGTCTAAGTCTTCCGCCTTCCTGTAGATTACAGGCCATTTACCCCTGTCTTGAGCCCAATAACTTATGTCTGATGAATGCATGTTCCAGAAGGGCAGTCAGTCTTGATCTAAAGACATCAAGCAATGGAGAATCCAACACTGGCCTTGGTAAAAGTTGCCAAGGTGAATTGGATGTCCAGTCCCGTTGAAGGGAATTTTCAAAGCTACTTGGGGAATTTGATAGATTTGAAGTTTTGAGCCTTATTGTATTCGTGTCCCATCATATGGTTTAGCATATGCACAAGGAATTTTGCTGCTCTTTGATCATTTCCTCAGTGGCAGTTGCCATACTAGGAAGAGAAAAGAAGTCTGAGTGGGGACCTGATAACAGTCTTCAAATATGTTATGGGCTGTTATAAAGAGGATGGTGATCAATTGTCCTCCATGTCCATTGAAGATAGGACAAGAAGTCATGGACTGAATCTGCAGCAAGAGAGATTTAGGTTAAAGATTGGGAAAATTTTTCTAACTCTAAGGACTCTGAGGAGAGGAGTGTGTGCTAGCTCAGAGAGAGATGCCTAAGTCCAGTCAGGGAGGCCCCTGTGTCTACTAGCGATCCACGAACCAGGGGAAAATAGGTGCATGCTCCATCTGGGGCCTGATCTGGTAGTACCCAATACTTGATGACATCAAATGGATACTCCCCTCTATTAAACATACCTCGCCCTCCCAAACCCCCACCCACATATTCCAAAAATCTGTGGAACAAAGAAACAAATCAATCAACCAACGAAATACAGTACATCCTCATTATAACGAACCCCTGAGGATTTAAGCCATTTGTTCGTTAAAGCCAGGGGTTCATTATAGCAAAAGATCCCTGCTGCTGGGGGCAGCAGCTGACACCTTGAGCCCCATGGCCATGGCAGAGGCTTATAGCTCTTCCGGCCCTGGGTCAGTAGTGGGGGCAGAGAGCTCCTCTGGCCTCGGTGACATGGCAGGGGCAGAATGTTTAATCTTCATCCTGAAGAAAGGAGAAGAGCCAGAGACCCCATGTATGACTTTGATATGGTAACTGATTTTATGTGGAAAGTGCTCTGATATCATGGTGATGGGTAGCAGTACAAAAGCCTCAGACTGATGGATCGATCAATAAATGGAGGGGTATGTATGGGGATGGATGGATAGCTAGACATGATAAGTTCATAATGGGTAGATCCATGAATGGCTAGTAATCAAGAGGATCAGGAATGCAACCCCGTGCTCTGGGTTTCCCTAAGCATCTGACTGCCAGATGCTGGAACTAGACAGCACAGAATGGGTCACTCAATAATTGTCCTGTTCTGTTCATTCTCTCTAAAGCATCTGATAATGACCGCTGTGTGTAGACAGGATAATGGGCTAGATGGTTCTTTAGTCTGACCTATTATGGCCATTCTTATGTTCTTAGTTGGACAGAGAGATAGATTTTTATCTTATTTATATAGGTGAAAATTTATAGCAACTCCATTGACCTGAGTGGAGTTTTTCTAGATATTTACCAGTGTATATGTCAGTGTGCAGAAATGGATTGCACGTTCTCTTCTCATAGAAACAATAATGTCAACAGTTGATTGTATTTTAAAGAGGCATAGAATGAGACAACAGTCTTGAGAGAAAGGTGGCCATTTTATTTTTTGGAAAATAGCCTTGACCCAATCATTTTCCAAAGGGAAGCATTGATATCTTCGTTTCTCATGCTATAAATGATCGGATTCTTCATGAGAGGCACCACAGAATACAAAAACAGTCACCATGAGATCTAGACCTAAGACTGAGCTGGAGGTGTGTTTAACATAGGCAAAACTAGAAGTGCAAACATACATGGAGACCACAATGAGGTCAGGGAGGCAGGTGGAGAAAGCTTTAGGGCAGCCCTGCTCAAAGGGAATTCTCAGAACTGTTTTGAGGATCAGAATATAAGACACAATTTTATATATATTAAAAATAGCAGTTTAAGGCAAAGTACACACTAAAGGCAATAGCCCCAATTTCTCTGAGATATGAGTCATAGGAGGCAAGTTTGAGGAGCTGGAGGGTTTCACAGAAGAACTGCTCCCTCTCATTGTCTCCACAGAAGATTATTGCAAACGTGTTTCCACTGTGCAGTGCAGAATTGAGAACTCCACCGATCCAGATACTGGTTGCCATTTGGACACAAGCTCTCCTGTTCATCATTGACTTGTAGTGCAGTGGTTGGCAGATGGCAATGTACCAGTCATACGCCATGATGATTAGTAAGGGAGGCTCAGCTGTAACAAAGAAAAGGAAGAAAAAGACTTGGATGATGCATCCGTAATATGAAATGACCTTGGTGCTCATGAGGGAATTGGCCATGGATTCGGGGTCGACAATGGAGATGCAGCCAAGGTCTAGGATGGACAGATTCATCAGGAAGAAATACATGGGGGCATGAAGATGGTGGTCGAGGGCTATGGCTTTGATGAGAACATTCCCAGTCAGGGCTATCGGGTAAATCCCTAGAAACACCATGAAATGCAAAATCTGCAGCTCCCGAATGTCAGAGAATCCCAAGAGAAGGAACTCGGTCACGGTGATTTGGTTGGACATTTTCTTCCTCAGTACATCATGTGATGATTGTGAAGGGAAGGACAAGGGCAATGGCCAGGGTTCGGCTGCAGTCAGTATAGGCCTCGCTGGAGCCCTAGGCATAACTAACAGTATGAACCAAGGGCTGCAAATAAAAAGAGATGAAATAGAATGTATGGCTTTGAAATTATCATATTATTGGACAATATTTGCATTCCCTAGGCTTTCTTAAAGCTCAGTTTCCAATCATGCATGGTCAGAAATTTTCTACTTAAATTGTTTTCAAAGGAAAATTATGTTTTCAATTAATCAAATTTTCATAGCTGAGACTTTCTATATATACACATAGGAAAACTGAAAACTCATATTTTTGCTTGGATCTAGGCAGAAAAAAATTAGGTTTGCTGTAAAAAATGTTTGTTTCTGACTTGTCGAAACATGAAAAATTGCAGATTTTTGGGGAATCTATGAAAACCCAATTTTTTTTGATAGAAAAAAAAATGCTGATAGGCTCTAGATGGTTGATTGACTTGATAGCAAAAGTCTTAAGGAGTTCCAAACATAATTCAAATATATGTTCTTAAATTAGTCCTGTATATTAATGTTCTAACATATTTAATTGAAATGGTAAACTTACTCTGCTGGTCTTTGTGGAATTTTTCCCAGCTTGCCATGCATTTGAGCCTCCAGTGTTAGGAATCATCAGTCATATCTATCTATCTGTCTTTCTAGCTAACTATCTATGCACCCACTGCAAGGATTGTTTGGTTATCCCTCTCTCTCATGCCCTCATCACTGTATTATCCAGCAGCTGCTGTTGTGCCCCTTTGCTGGATGTCCGGAGTTGCTGGGTCTCTGCAGTTCCTAGCTGTAAATAACCTAGTCCCAGATTTGGACCTTAGCATCCAAAATATGGGGGTTAGCATGAAAACCTCCAAGCTTAGTTACCAGCTTGGACCTGGTACTGCTGCCACCACCCAAAAAATTAGAGTGTTTTGGGGCACTCTGGTCCCCACAAAAACCTTCCCTGGGGACCCCAAGATCCAAATCCCTTGAGTCTCACAACAAAGGGAAATAAATCTTTTCCCTTCCCCCGTCCAGGTGCTCCTGGAGAGATACACAGAAGCAACCTCCGTGAATCTAAGCAGAGGGAGTCCATCCTCTCTAATTCCAGTCCTGGAAACAAAAGCACTTCCCTCTTCACCCAGAGGGAATACAAAGTCAAGCTAGTAAATCTAACATACACAGATCTCCCCCTGACTTCTTCCTCCCACCAATTCCCTGGTGAGCTGCAGACCCAATTCCCTGGAGTTCCTCACTAAAGAAAAACTCCAACAGGTCTTAAAAGAAAGCTTTATATAAAAAAGAAAGAAAAATACATACAAATGGTCTCTCTGTATTAAGGTGACAAATACAGGGGTCAATTGCTTAAAAGAATATTGAATAAACAGCCTTATTCAAAAAGAATACAATTTAAAGCACTCCAGCAACTACAGACATGTAAATACAAAAGAAAAAAAACCATGTAACTCACTATCTGATCTCTTTGTACTTACAACTGGGAAACAGAAGATTAGAAAGCAGGAAACAGAAATCACTTCTCATCTGAGAGAGCATACAGGCAGACAGAAGACAAAGAACTCAGACACAAACTTCCCTCCACCCAGAGTTGAAAAAAATCCTGTTTCCTGATTGGTCCTCTGGTCAGGTGCTTCAGGTTACTTTTTTTTTCAGGTGAAAGAGACATTAACCCTTAGCTATCTGTTTATGACACTAGCAGACAGGGATCTACTCTGCAGATGAGCGCTCCCTGCTCCCCTCCTTAGGCAGGCTTGGCTGAGAGGTGATGGAATAAATGGGATGAGGGACTGAACGCCCCACCCGCCCCAGCTCTAGAGAGGGCCAGGCAGAGGAAGGAGGAGAGTGGTGTGAGAAGTAAGTGGTGGCCAAAGCTGGCCAATGAAGAGAAGCAGGAGAGAATGTCTGGTGTTTGGAGGCGGGACAGAAGGAAACAGAGATGGGGGGCTGTTCCCTGTGGCTGAGGCCATGTCAGGGGAGTGGGGCTGAGCAGGGGAGGAGACTGGTGGGCAGAGGGGTTCAGCCGGGATCTCTGAGGAAGCTGAGTCAGGAACTCTGGATGGAGAATTGGTTCTGGCCATCAGAGGGGGAATCTCAAAGAACAGAGACTGAGCGCATCCGTGAATTGGAGGGTTGTAAAAGGGTAGGGAGGGGATTAAGGGCTGGGGGGATTGTTTGGGGGTCTGGGCTGTGTAAGCCAGAAGGAAGGAGACACTCAGAGACTAGAGTAAGAACATTCAAGTTTTATTTAAAAGTCAGCGCTACGTGGCCCCCATCCAGAGCTGTGAATCTTCCCTCCCTGAATCCAGACATACTCCAGTATAACACCATGGACTTACCCTGAGATGAGTAACAGGGGAATCAGCCCCATTGACTCAAGTGGGGTTACTCCTGATTTACACTAGGGTGAGTGAGAGGGAAATCAGTTGACTGCAGTGGAGTATTTCTAACTTTTCTTATAGTTGGTGCATTTTGGTGCTAATTTATTGTGCACAGCTAGAGATCAAACTGGGGCTCAGATCTTCACACCAGGATTTCCAAAGCTCAAAGTCCACCTCAGCAGTCTACCCACTGGGCCTCAAGGGGAAATAAAGTGACAGTGTTATTAGCCACAGTGTTTTGTTCTCAGTTAGGTACGTCAGCCTTTGCAGTGCTTGGAGTAGCGTCGAAGGGGTTGCACTGTGCATGTGCATGGTGAGAGGAGGGGCTGGATGAAAGCTGTTTCTGACTCACAGCCCCATAGCTGCTGAAAGAAGAATGTTTTGGCCAACAAACCTAGGCCCTGTGACTTAAAATCTAACCCCGGGCAGAAATCTGTGAGTAAAAACAGGAGGCATCTGCCTCTTTTGAACGGTTTCTAATCTTGGGGAACTGTCACTTTAGCGCAGCCGAATATTAAGAAGGTGCTGACACTACTTTTGAAATGAAAATACATAACCCATGCACATTCTCACTGGGAGAGGGGATGATTGGGGGCCGAAGAGTTGGTGGGAAAGGAAGAGAGGAATTTTGGGGGCAGTGAGAGGAGGGGTGATTACTGGGAGAAGGATAAATGAAGAGGGTGGAAAGGAGATGAGTGGGGGGTCAGGAGACGGTTTTGGGGTAAGGGAAATGAGGAGGGTAACATGAGTGTGAGTGACAGCAGCCTTGGGGAAAATGGGAACAGGAGCACCTGACATCCCCACATTCCTCTCCTATGTCTGGGCCAATATCTGGGGGTTCCCAGATATGGGGGTCCAACACTCCCTGCTCCCCTCACATAATCTTGGGAACGTGTGCTGGATCTAGAGAAGTGCCGTCCCTCAGGATGTGAAGTTGAGAAGAGGCACATGTGGAGCATGCACCAACAACACTGTGAAGACCCTGCTGGTACTGGGTGCTGGTAGAAGTGAGGCAGTTCACACCTCTCAAAGCGATTGTTTCAGGCTGCACTATCTCCTGGAGGGGTTCTCACTCTGCTCAGAATAGCTCATTAAGATAAATAGGCCACTTCACTGGCAGATAGATGTGTCTGGCTTTGTGCTGCACTTATGGAGAGGTTCTGGAGGTGGACGTGAGGTGTGCCCAGAGAGGCACATAATACAGCTCCTGTCCAGAAAAACATGGTGATTCTGAAAAGATCCTTTTGCTTCTTTCGTCATCCATATGTACTGCTATCTACAGCCACCACAGGGACCACTTACTTCTACCAACATTTTTCTTTCTTTTCAAACAGCTAGGAAATTAAATAGCCAAAAACTTCATTTAAACAGAGTTAAAGTCTCCCAGTGACAGCTCATGCCCATCCAGAAGGCCCAGTTTGGCAAAACTCAAGCTTCTGAAAACCTGGACATACAGAATTAAGGTAATGTAAGGTAAATGCCCACATAACCTTAACTCTGCCCCCTTTGGGCAATGCCCCACAACGCCTCTAACACCCACACTCCCTCTGTGCCTCGTCACTGCGATAGACAGGCGCTACCTGTACTTGCCCTGTGCTTGAAAACTGGGCCTGCTCCCCCCACAGAATGCCACATTGGTACAATTTAACTACATACCATTATTCAGCCCCTTCACACTTGCACACAGGAGACCACCTAAACTCTACTCCCCGTACCCCTCATTAAATCCACAGTCTGCTTTCATATCCCTCCTCACCACTGAAAAGATGACCTCAGGGCCCTGCTACTGACATGACCTACACAATTCTGTATTGAAATGATGCAAACAGGACCCTTAAGAAACAAATGCACCTCTTCCCTTTGGTTACATATGGGGTGCAGGGGTGAGACCAGATCTCCCTATATTACAAACACAGCTCTGTGGTGCTCATCAACTAATCTCAACATTCCACTCTTCTCCCTCCACCATTCAAGTCAGCTACAGATAACACAATGAATGAAACTGGAGTTTAATGCAGAGAATTCCATGGGGCTATTATCATCTCCTGGGGGCAGAGTTAAGGTTGTACGAGCTTGTATCTTAACTCTCTATTTCTTGGCTTTCCAAAGTTTAAATTTTGCTGTACAACACAATATTCTTGAAGGGTCTGAACTATCACTGGGAAACCTTAACTCTGTTAACAAAGGATTTTGCATTTTTTTTCCATTCATAGCTAGATTGATCAATCAATTCTTGTCTGATTTACACTCGTGTAAACCTAGAGTGACTCTACTAACTTCCGTGAATTTAGTCTGGATTATTACCACTGTAAACACAATATGGAAACAATAATGTCATAATTTCATTATATTTGTAAGAAAACACAGAATGAAACCATGGTCATGGGAGAAATCTGGAAATTTTATTTTTGGTGAATAACCTCCATCCAGTTAGTTTCTTCAAGGTACCTTTGATCTCCTTGTTCCTCATGCTGTAGATGATCAGATTCATCAGAGGAGGCACCACGGAATAAAGCGTACCCACCACAAGATCCAGACCTGATGGAGAAAGGGAGTTGAGCTTCACGTAAGCAAAAAGAGTGGTGCAAAATAACAAGGAGACCACAATGAAGTGAGGAAGGCAGGTGGAGAGGGCTTTATGCTGACCGTCCTCAGAGGGAATACTCAGCACTGTTTTGAAGATCTGAACATATGACACAATTATAAAACCAAAGCAGCTTAAGCCTAAGAATATGTTAAAGGAAATAACCACATTTTCACCAAGGTAGAGGTCAGAGCAGGCCAGCTTGAGTATTTGTGGTAGGCTTGCCTTAGCTCCTTTATTTTCATGTGGCACTATTGTGTGTCCCTGTTATGGCCTCTGTTCTTCATGCCCTTTAAGACTCTTTCTAATGTTTTGGCATTTTGTTTACTGCAAAAGAGTTCAGATAGCACGGATTCATCTCCCCATGTGGCAAGCAGATCTCGTATCTCTCATTCTGTCCATGATGGAGCTCTTTTGCGATACTGGGACTCCATCTTGGTTACTTGTGCTGATGAGATCTGAACTCACCTGCACCTTGACAGGCTGCCTCAACAGGAAATGAGATTCAAAAGTTCACGGGCCTTTTCCTGTCTACCTGGCCAGTGCATCTGAGTTGAGAGCACTATCCAGAGTGGTCACAATGGAGTACTCTGGGATAGCTCCCAGAGGCCAATACCATTGAATTGTATCCACACTACCCCAAACTCAACCCGGCAAAGCTGATTTCAGTGCTAATCTCCTCGTTGAAGGTGGAGCAAATAAATCGGTTTAAAGAGCCATTTTTAGTTGAAAAAAGGGCTTCATTGTGTGGACAAGTCCAGGTTTAAATAGAGGTAACGCTGCTAAATTCGACCTAAAATTGTAGTGTAGACCAAGCCTAAGGGTACATTTATACTACCCGCGGGATCTGCAGGGAGTGTTCGATGTGGCAGGGATCGATTTATCACGTCTCGTCTAGATGCAATAAATCGATCCCCAAACACACTGCCCTTCTACTCCGGAACTCCAGCTCCACAACAGGAGTAAGCAGAGTCAATGGAGGAGCCACCATGTTCGACTCGCCACTGTGAGGACGGCCAGGTAAGTCAAACTAAGGTACTTCGACTTCAGCTACGTGAATATCTTAGTTCGAACCCCCACATCAGTGTAGCCCGGACTTAAGCAAGCCCTTATTCCCTTCAGCCCATTTTTGAAAGTCCCTGTTTTAGGGCTTATTGCAATGTAATTGATACTTTAAACTTCTGCCAGCTAAGGAAGTTGAATTTTACTCTGTCTCTCTGTGCCAAATTCTTGTCTAATTTATACCACTGAATAACTGTAGAGTAAGTCCATTGAAGTCAATGGAAGTTCTCTAGTTTTAACTAAATGCAAGTGAGTAGTGTCTCTGACTTGAACTCTGTGTAATTAATTCTTTATCTCTTTTCTTCTCTGTGCGTATTATACCTTCTTATTTTTAATATTTGGTATTAAATTCATCCCCAGTGTCTCTTTTTAGCTGCACTGGTTAAACATTTAGGTTCTGATGCAGCAAAATATTTAATTTAAATGGGATTATTATTAATATTGATAACACCATTATGGATCAGGAACCTATTGCACCAAGTTCTATACAAACACAAAACAAACAGATGATCACTGCTTCAAACAACTTAGAGTCGAATTAAAAGGTATGAGATAGGAGTGGAGACATACAGAGTAGGACAAGGAAGCAATGGGACAATGCTCGTCAGCATGGATGGGCAGTTTTTCCAGCACACCTGCTCCCTGACTGCGGTTGAGTATTTTGTAGGTATCATGGCAAAGGGAAACTTTAAAGAGGGATTTGAAAGAAGTAACTTTGTGGATGTTTACATGTGGCTCTTCCCAGACGATGGGGGCAAATTGGGAGAAAGTAAGAAGGTGCATTACTTCAAAAGCGTAAAGGTGGGTTTGTGTTTAAGCACATTCTGAATTCAGCCTGACATTTATTACTTAAAAAAAAAACTTTAGATAGTACTTTTCAAATTAAAATGCAAATGGGACTCCTGACCATAGACAATAGTATCTTACACATTGGCTTGGTAGTATTTAATTTTTATATATATAAATTTGACTGATAATATTGATGTTTATAATTAATCATTTTTTTAATTTTTATCAGGTTAAATGTTCACAGTTGCAGGAAATGATGGAAGGGTGAAACAATAGTTATTTAATGACAGTACATATTGAGATTCAAAAAGTTAAATTTGAAACTGTGAAAGTACGTTTCAACATGACGTCAAAATATACAAACTCAATATCCTTAAATCAAACACTAGTAAGTTCTCAAGTAGCGTTTTTCTTACTTTGTCTCCCTGGAAATGTTGATTGTTGAAGGAAATATTTTTTCATTGATTTGTGTGTGCATGGTGAAATCAACATTTACCCCTATTTACTAATAAAAATCTAATCCTTCCAAGACTACGTATAGAGTTAGCAACGGACAAGACCATAACAATGAACTATTAGTATAGTTTTCCGAATAAATTAAAGCTGTTGTATGCATTGTGCATTATTCCCATTTTAATGTTGTACATGAACAAGAAAAAATGAGCTATATTGTCCTCTCCATTATACCAGAAATATGCCATCTTAATTCCACTCATTTCAGTGAGGTTACACCACTGCAAAAATGGTGCAATGGGATGGACAGCTTTTACTCTATCTTTAGTCAGGCAAAACTTACAGTGGAGGAAATTCTGATCTCAGGGATGAAGCCAAAATAACTCCAATGACTTCAGCTTTAATCTAGTGTTACTGAGATCCCAGTATGGCCCAACCAGAGTCTTGCTTGATTAAACACTTAGAATTATCTCAAAATTTGGGTTCTAAATATGCTTGTTCAGCAATATTTAACTATAGATCAACACATCAGCTGCAGATATTACAAACCCAGTTGTCTTCTCTCACATACCTTGGAGAAAGGCAAAAATGCTACCCAGAAATACAGACCTGGACACAATACAGTGTGAATATTCCTCTCATTCACAACAAGCATTTGACCCCAAAGCATCTCAAAGGTGGTAAGAAAAATAAGGCACCACAGTGCTTTGGCCTCACTCTAGGAGAAGGCAGGCCCTGTGCAGATGTTGCAGAGCTGCCACTTTCCCACCAAAGATAGGTAAGAATAATATTGGGTGTGTTCTGAGGCCAATATAAATAAAAACTCTCATGTAGGAGAAATGTCATCAGCCCCACACGTTCCTCAAATGTCACAGTGATGGATATAGTTCAGACAGAAGGTTCAAGACAGTGGGGCAACAGACTATGTACAGGAATAAAGAGATAGATCACGCAAGTGTCTCAGCACCAAGAAGTCAGAAGATTTCTGATGGGTTCCCATGTTTTCATTTCAGTGCATGGGAGCAGGTAGTGCAAGGAGTTTGTAGACACCCCCCCCCCGACACACTCTATGCATTGCCAATTCTCAGCCCAGAGAATTTGTGGGAACTGATGCGTTGGCCCTCAATTGGTTTGTTCTCATTGCCAAACTCACATCTGGTTCCTTATTTTGTAACATCACTATACACAGTACCCCATGTAAACTGGAACATAAAGGTGTTGTGTTTGTGTGTGAGAGCTGGTGAGTGTGAGTCTATGATTGTTTTTGTGTGGGGGAAAGAGTGTGTTTGGTGTATTTAGACCAGTGTGTTAGAGTGAGTGATTGCATGTTGGATGGTGTATATGTGCCTGCTTGTGTGATGTGTGAGTGAGCATCATCGTGTGTATGTGTGTGTGCAGATGGAAACCTTCCCATAGTTTCAGAGGGATAGCCATGTAAGTCTGAGCTAGAGTTACTAGGGTGTGGTGTGCAGTTACTGGTGAGAATATGCTTCAGGTTGGCAGATTGTCTGTGGGCAAAGACTGGCCTGCCACCCAAGGCCTGTGAAAGTGTGGGATCATTGTCCAGGATGGGTTGTAGACCCCTGATGATGCATTGGAAGGGTTTTAGCTGGGGACTCTATGTGATGGCCAGTGGAGTCCTGTTGAACTCTAGCTCAGGAACCAATCCATGCAACAAACCTCAATGCCAACTCTGCCCACATATCTACACCAGCAACACCATCACAGGACCTAACCAGATCAGCCACACCATCACCAGTTCATTCACCTGCACATCCGCCAATGTAATATACGCCATCATACGCCAGCAATGCCCCTCTGCTATGTACATCGGATAAACTGGACAATCTCTACGGAAAAGGATAAATGGACACAAATCAGATATTAGAAATGGTCATATACAAAAACCTGTAGGAGAACTCTTCAGTCTCCCTGGCCACACAATAGCAGATCTTAAGGTGGCCATCCTGCAGCAAAAAAACTTCAGGACCAGACTTCAAAGAGAAACTGCTGAGCTTCAGTTCATCTGCAAATTTGACACCATCAGCTCAGGATTAAACAAAGACTGTGAATGACTTGCCAACTAAAAAACCAGTTTCTCCTGCCTTGGTTTTCACTTCTCAACTGCTAGAACAGGGCCTCATCCTCCCTGATTGAACTAACCTTGTTATCTCTAGCTTGCTTCTTGCTTGCATATATATATCTGCCCCTGAAAATTTCTACTACATGTATCCGACGAAGTGGGTATTCACCCAGGAAAGCTCATGCTCCAAAACATCTGTTAGTCTATAAGGTGCCACAGGATTTTTTTTACTGCTTCCCGTAGTTGGGACCCTCCTTCTAGATGGTGCTGGGGTTGCCTCCTGTACTAAGGTTACCTCTCTGGGGAAGGGAACTCCAGTTGCTAGGAAAAGGCAGGTGTTAGGAATGGGAAATTCGATCACTAGAAACGTAGATAGCTGGGTTTGTGATGACCGGGAGAACTGTCTGATGACTTGCCTGCTTGGTGTGAAGATGGCGGATCTCTTGAGGCATCTAGACAGACTTCTATGTAGTGCTGGGGAGGACCTGGTGGGCGTGGTACATGTAGGTACCAATGACATAGGGAAGGGTAGGAGAGATGTCCTGGAATCCAAATTTAGGCTGCTAGGGAAGACACTGAAATCCAGGACCTCTATGGTGGCATTCTTAGAAATGCTCCCAGTTCCAAGCGGAGGGCTAGGTAGGCAGGAAGAGCTACAGAGTCTCACTGCGTGGATGAGACTATGGTGTAGAGAGGAGAAGTTTACATTAATTAGGAACTGGGGAAACTTTTGGGATGGGGGGAGCCTATACAGGAGAAATGGGCTCCACTTAAATCAAAGTGGAACCAAACTGCTGGCACTAAACATTAAAAAGGTTGTAGAGCAGTTTTTAAACTAGGATGTTACAGGTGAATATACTTTGAGCACTGAATAAGAGGTATCCAAATATCTAAGTATCTATCTGTCCTCTGTCTATTTTGCTGAATATATAATGTTCCATTTGCAGCAGTTGACAAGAAGTTGAAAGGAAGTGGGGGAAGGGGAGGAAAAAAATAGATTTACTTTGTGTAATGACCCTTCCACTCCCAGTCTTTATTCAAGCCTAATTTAATGATGTCCATTTTTCAACATAATTCCAATTAAGCAGTGTCTCTTTGGAATCTGTTTTTGAAGTTTTTTAGTTGTTGTAATATTGTGACTTTAAGGTCGATAATCTAAAGATCAGGGAGACTGAAGTATTCTCCAACTGGTTTTTGAATGTTATAAATCTTGACGGCTGATTGGGGTATATTTATTCTTTTACATACTTTTTTCTTGGCCAATGTACATGGGAAAGGAACATTGCTGTCACATGATGGCATATATCACGTTAATAGATGTTGTAACTATTCCAACTATTCCAACTACTGCAAGTTGTAACTATTATCCCCACTGTAGGAATGACAACTGAGGAATGGAGCGGGGAAGAGACTGAAAAAAGTCAGAGGAATAGTTGGGATCAGATCTCAGGATACCTTGGACCTAAGCTTTTTAATAATTAATTAATCAATCAATTAATTAATGATCTAATAGTTGAACCTGACATAAGAGGCCCATTTTATTAGGTAAGACACAGTTTCCATCCCAGGGACAGGCAAAGGTTGGGAAGGAAAAGACAACCCCAGTGATTGACTTTCCCAAAGTAACACAGCAGGTCAGCAGCAGGGTGATGAATTGATGACAGACATCTGGAGTACAGTCCTGTGTGCCCGCAGTGTTTGCCTCACAATCTTTCCTCTAGATCCTGCTGCCTCGTTGTAATTCTGATTATTTTATTTTCTGGAAACTCTTCAGGGGTGTAGAGGGCAACAGAAATTAATTATTGCCTCTGGGCTGTTGAGGGCTCCAGGGAATGAGTCTCACAAGCCCTTAGAAAACAGACATGGATAAATCAACTTCCTGCAGCACCAGCCTTTCTGACACACAGCTAATCTGCAGACAGCACAGATCTCAGTGTACTTCCAGCAGCTCAGCCTTAGTGCGGTGGGGGAATGACTTCTCATAGCACAGTGATAAGATCATTAGATAGAGATATTAGTCGATAGAGCAGTGTGTATGGGGCTAAAGAGAGAAGAGGAAACAAATTGCAGTCTGTAGCTGGGGAGAAAAGACATCTCAGTCTGGGAAGATTCCACATTGACCGGCACCATAAGTTTGCTCTTGCAATTAAATATATTTGGGAGTTACACTGTGGCACTTTAAGGATGAAATAGTAAGTGACAACAGATTTTTTTTCATAGTTTCACTCTTAGCTCAATTTGGGCATGGGAAACTGAGGCAGTCTGAAGAATTTACCTTCAGAAAGAGAGGGCAGGATATCTGTGCCTCAGTTTCCTTCTATTAGGAGTGGGGAAATTGATGAAATTGAGACAGTTTTTTAGAATGGATTAAGGAGTTTGCATCAAAGTAGTCAAAAAATTGTGATAAACAGTATCAGCTGATGGATACTTTTCTCTCTGTATATATTAGTTTGTTGTTATTGGTGTCTGTCTGTCTCTTTGTACTTTTCTCTCTCAGTTAGTTTGTTTTTACTTCTCTATCTGTTAGTTTTTGTGAGTTCGTGTTTCTCTCGCACTCTTTATCTGTTCTTTTCTTAATTGTCTCTCTCTGTTAGTATGATCTATCTATCAATTTGTGTCTAGTTCTCAGTTTATTGTTACTTCTGTCTATTAAAAAACTGTAAGGGCAGTTGAGTCAAGTGGGTTAGAGTAGTGGTGACTAGGAGACAAGACTCCTGGATTCTATCCCCAGCCTTGGAAAGGGGTTGGGGTCAAGTGGGTAAGAGAAGCAGGAACTGAGAGGCAGGCCTCCTGAGTTTTATGTATGGCTCTGGGTGGAAATTCAGTCCAGTGTGTAGAAGAGAGGAACCAGATCTGGGGGTTCTATTTCTGTCTCTCATAAGGACTGTGGGACAGTCACCCCTCATAACCTGCTAAGAGTCAGGTGAGGCAGTTAAGCACCTGACATTAATTAAGGCCCCTCTGATGCTATAAAAGGGCTCACTCCAGTCATGCCACAGGGAGCCAGAGGAGAGGAAGTGTGTGAGTGAGGAACTGAGAGCAAGAGGCATGCAAGAAGCTGAGAGTGAGTAGGGATACTGGTGGAGGACTGAGAAATACAATTGTTATCAGACATCAGGAGGAAGATTCAATAGTGAGGATAAAGAAGGTGTTGGGAGGAGGCTATGGGGAAGTAGCCCAGGGAATTGTAGCTGTCATGCAACTGTACCAGGAGGCACTCTAGACAGCTGCAGTCCCCAGGGGCCTGGGCTGGAACTCAGAGTAGAGGACAGGCACGGGTTCCCCCCAAACCTCCCAACTCCTGATCAAACAGAGGAGGAATTGACCTGGACTGTGGCTTCTGCCAGAGCGGAAGGTCTCTGGACTGTTTCTTGACCCACAGGGTGAATCTGCGAGGCAAGCAAATCTGCCAACAAGCACAGGACCCACCAAGGTAGAGGAGGAACTTTGTCACCATACATAGCAGAACTGAAAACCCATTTTTTGGGGGGGTGGATTTAGGCAGAGAAAAAATCAGTTTACTGCACATTTTAGCTGAAAATGTTTGTTTCTCACCTGCCAAAACATGAACAATTGTAGATTTTGGGGAATTCTATGAAAGCCCAATTTTTTTTTTGATAAAAAAATGATAGACTCTAGATGTTTGGTTGACCTGATAGCAAAAGTCTTAAAGAGTGCCAAATATAATTTAAATTTATGTTCTTAAATTAGCCCTGTACCTGTGCTTGTCCTATGCTTAAACACTGGGCCTGCTCCCCCCACAGAATGCCACATTGGTACAATTTAACTACATCCTCTTTTACATCCCCTTCACACTTACACAGAGGAGACCACCTAAACTGTACTTCCCCTATTCCTCAAACCCACAGTCTGCTCTCATATGCCCCCTCACCACTGACAAGATGACCCAGGGACCTGCTACTGACATGACCTACACAATTCTGTATTGAAATGATGCACACGGGACCCTCAAGGGACATGTGCACCTCTTCCCTTTGGTCACACATGGGGTGCGGGGCTAAGACCAGTTCTCCTCATATTACAAACACAGTTCTATGGCACTCCTCAACTAATCCCCAAAATTCCTCATATCAAAAACACACCACTCTTCTCCCTCCACCATTCAAGTCAGCTCCAGCTAACACAATGAATACAGCTAGAATTTAATACAGAGAATTCCATGGGGCTATTGTCAGCTCCTGGCAGCAGAGTTAAGGTTGTACTGTTATCCGGGGTTCTTTCAACCCAAAGCTCTCGGTAACTTTTACTCTGTGCGAGGAGATGTCAGGAAATAAATCAAGGATACAGCCATCCAACCGATAGATGGCTGGTACAAACAAGACAACACAAGAGTGCTTTCACTTAAAGTTAAACTTTACTAGTCTCAAGCACTTACATACATCCTCTACAAGATTAGTAAAACACCTTCAACCCTCAATAATTACTGAAGCTGAGTGTGACTTTCGAGCGGCAAAGTGGCAGCCTGTCTGCCGGTGGGGAACAGAAGATGCATCCGGAGGGGGAGACCAGTCCCAAAGAGTCCCCAGACGAGTCCCCTTATTTATACATTAATAATAGAATGACATGTCCCTTAAAGAAACCTTATTAAGTAAGCAATTTTAATGATCAAGCAACAGGCTCCTTCTGATTATTGAATAACCAGGTGTGTTTTTTTCCCCAGAATTTGCAGCCTTGAGACCTCAGTAGACATTCCTGGGGCATATCCTACTCTTTTAAAATGCATGTATCAACAACTTCAACACAATTCTTATAAGGAAGGACGCGGGGTCAAGCTGCCCTTTCTGTGGCATCCAAAGCCCCCTCCCCTCCTGCTTTGGTCAAGCTGAGATTGCTGAATGGCCAATTTACAGCTTGCTGACTAGGCTGACTTTAACAATAAGCCATAGTGGTTTCAAGCACTTTACTGGTTTGCCTGTAGAGTATGAGCGTGTATATTAACTCTCTCTTTCTTGACTTTCCAAAGTATAAATTTTGCTGTACAACGCAATATTCTGGAAGGATCTGAATTATCACTGGGAAAACTTAACTCTGTGTTAACAAAAGATTTTGCTTTTTATTTTATTTCATTTTAATTATTTCTGCCATTTATAGCTAGATTGGTCAATCAATTCTTATCTGATTTACACTGGGGTAAATGTAGAGTAACTCTACTGACTTCAGTGAATTTAGTCTGGATTATTACCACTGTAAGCACAATATTTTGTATAAAAAAGATTGCACATCGCATTCCCATGGAGATAATGTCATCATTTGATTATATGTGTGAGGAAACACAGAATGAAACCGTGGTCATGAGAGAAATCTGGAAATTTTATTTTTGGTGAATAACTTCCAGTTGGTCTCTTCAAGTCACCTTTGATCAACTTGTTCCTTATGCTGCAGATGATCAGACCACATGGCTACAGACTGGGAACCGAGTGGCTAGGCAGGCAGTTCTACAGAAAAGGACCTAGGGGTTATAGTGGATGAAAAGCTGGATATGAGTCAACAGTGTGCCCTTGTTGCCAAGAAGGCTAACAGATTTTTGTGCTGTATAAGTAGGAGCATTGCCAGCAGATCGAGGGATATGATCGTTCCCCTCTATTTGACATTGGTGAGGCCTCATCTGGAGTACTGTGTCCAGTTTTGGGCCCTACACTAAAAGAAGGATGTGGAAAAATTGGAAAGAGTCCAGCGGAGAGCAACAAAAATGATTAGAGGGCTGGAGCACATGACTTATGAGGAGAGGCTGAGGGAACTAGGATTATTTAGTCTGCAGAAGGGAAGAATGAGGGGGGATTTGAAAGCTGCATTCAACTACCTGAAAGGAGATTCCAAAGAGGATGGATCTAGATTGTTCTCAGTGGTAGGCGATGACAGAACAAGGAGTAATGGTCTCAGTTTGCAGTGGGGGAGGTTTACGCTGGATATTAGGAAACACTATTTCCTAGAAGGGTGGTAAAGCACTAGAATGTGTTACCTAGGCAGGTGGTGGAATCTCCTTCCTTAGAGGTTTTTAAAGTCAGGCTTGAGAAAGCCCTGGTTGGGATGATTTAGTTGGGATTGGCCCTGCTTTGAGCAGGGATTTGGACTAGATGACGTCCTGATGTCCCTTCCAACCCTGATATTCTATGATTCATCAAAGGAGGCACCACGGAATAAAGCACACACTACCACAAGATTGCAGACCTGATGGAGAGTGTCAGGTGTGCATCATGTAAGCAAAAACAGCCTTGCAAAATAACAAGGAGATCGCAATGAGGTAAAGAAGACTGGTGGAGAAGGCTTTATGCCAACCCTACTCAGAAGGGATTCTCAGAACTGTTTTGAAGATCTGAACATATGACACAATTATAAAACCAAAGCAGCTTAACCCTAAGAATATGTTAAAGTAAATAACCACAGTTTCACCAAGGTACAGGTCAGAACAGGCCAGCTTGAGTACTTGGGGGATTTCCCAGTAGAACTGAGCCACCATGTTGCCTCCACAGAAGGTTAGTGGAAACATGATCCCAGTGTGCAGTGTAGAAAGAATTGCAGTGATTTAGAAACTGTCTGCCATTTGGAAAACAAGCTCTCCTGTTCATTATAATCTCATAGTGCAGTGGTTGGCAGGTGGCGATATATCAATCATATGGCATGATGGTGGGAAAAGCAAAGTCAACCACAGTGAAGAAGATGAAGAGAAAGACTTGGGAAATTAGTCCACCATAAGAAATTGACCTGGTGTGTAGTAGGGATTTGGTCACATACTTGGGAACAGTGAGGGAGATGGATCCAAGGTCCAAGATGGACAGATTCATCAGGAAGAAATATCTGGGGGTGTGAAGGTGGCCGTCAAGCACTACAAAGATGATAAAAAGGAGATTCAGGGCTATCAGATAAAGCCCTAGAAACACCACAAAGTGTAAAATCTGCAACTCCTGAACCTCAGAGAATCCCAGGAGAAGGAACTAGGTCACTGTGGTTCAGTTGGACATTTTCTTCCTCAGCACATTATGTCTTGCCTGTGGAGGGCAGGAGAAGGGCACTGCTCAGGATTAGAGTGACAGAGGAAATGATCCTGATTCTCTTTCTCTAATATACTCTAAAATAATTTGGCATGTTTAGCAGAGGAAAACATCGGCTGAGAGGAGATGTGGTCACTTTCTATAAATAGATCAGGGAGATAAACACTAGGGAGGGAGAAGAGCTGTTAATGCTAAAGAACAATGCTGGTACAGGACTAATGCGGATAAGCTGGCCATGAGTAAATTTAGGCTGGAGATGTGAAGATGGTTTATCCCCAGCAGAAGAGGGCTGAACAAGGACTGACAGTTATTCCTTAAAAAAGAACAAAACAAACAAACAAAAAAAAACCAGCAATCTTTAGATACTACTTTTCAAAATAAAATGCAAATAAGAGAGAGAGAGAGAGAGAGAGAGAGAGAGAGAGAGATTGAGAGAGAGAGCGGGGTGCAGGAGTCTGGTAGAGGGCAAATATACTGGACACTGAGTGAGTAGTTTTCTGTTCCCTGAGTGACCAGAGCAGGGGCTGCACTAGAGTAGTCAGGAACTTGCTAGAACCAATTAAGGCAGACAGACTGATTAGATCACCTGCAGCCAATCAAGGCAGGGTAATCAGGGCACCTGGGTTTAAAAAGGAGCTCACTCCAGTCAGGTGGGAGGGAGGAGCCAGAGGAGAGGAAGTGCGTGTGAGGAACTGGGAGCAAGAGGCACAAGGAGCTGAGAGTGAGAGGGTGTGCTGCTGGAGGACTAAGGAGTACAAGCGTTATCAGACACCAGGAGGAAGGTCCTGTGGTGAGGATAAAGAAGGTGTTTGGAGGAGGCCTTGGGGAAGTAGCCCAGGGAAGTGTAGCTTTCACACAGCTGTTACAAGAGGCACTATAGACAGCTGCAAGTCCACAGGGCCCTGGGCTGGAACCCAGAATAGAAGGCGGGCCCGGGTTCCCCCCTAACCTCCCAACTCCTCATCAGACAAAGGAGGAGTTGATCCAGACTGTGTGGGAGATCACTGAGGTGAGCAAATCTGCCAATAAGTTCAGGACCCACCAAGGTAGAGGAGGAACATTGTCACAACTGGTGTCAAAAGTGGGATATTGGTGTGCACAGCGCTGCAGAAGAAGGAGGGTGATTTAAAAATAAAAAGTAAAGGGTTTATTTTTTTTCACCACAATGGAAGACTTAGTGCGGGGATTGACACAAGCTATGGTGGCCCAGCAGGAGTCTACTCATGTCCAGGCAGCTGCCCAACAGGAGGCAGTGCGGCTACAGCAAGAGACTAATCGCCTGTTGATGGACCAGGCTTCTCAAGACCGAGCTATGTTGCGAGAACTGGTAAACCAGGTAAAGACCCTTACAGAGCTGAATTGCGGCCATGATAGTGTTAGGGACGCATTTGGTATAACTCAGGTAATTCGGGAGAATGGAAGGCCATGAGAGCCGATGAAGTCCTCTTGTTCTGAGCCATAGTGCACCAGCTTCTCCATTTTGAGTTTTACTCCTCCATGTTTGACCTCAGGTTGTCCTTGTTGGGAGGGGCTACTTCTACTCCATCAGTTGCTGGGTAGATTTAACCTTTGGGTGGGAAACTGAACTGTTACTAGGCAGACTTGGCCTTGGGTGGGGACTGTGTGAGTGACAGATCATGTTATAATGTGTGTCAGTTTTGGTTCCAGTATAAATAGTTGAGTTAGCTGTTTGTTTCGCGCGCTTGATCTGAGTCCTGTGTGGCTCCAGGTGTCTTATTTGAGCTCAAATAAAGTTGGTTGCTTCTCCACCCTGGTGTGTTCTATTGGTTGCGAAGCACACTGGGCAATGGACCCAACCGTTGCCACCTTCAGGCACTCTGTGCTGGCAATAGTTTTTGGCACCCAACGTGGGGCTCGAGGCAAAATTGTGCTTTGCCCGGACTCCTCTGATGGCCGACGGACTGCGGTCACCGCCGACAACCAACCGGCACCAGTGAGTTTACCGGGGGCCTCAGCAGAGACGTGTCAGGCCTACCTCGGAAGACACAACGGTGCAACGCAATCGTATAGTGGAGAAGTAAGAGGGAGTTAGGGTAGATCGGTTCCCCTATGGAAGGTAGACGTCAGTAGAGAACCGGTCCCTCCAGATCGCGGGGTTGTACAACGGTCTTGGTACGGTCCCCTTTGGACAAGGTAAGACCAGTCTGGTTTATTTCTGATTCTTTTACCTTTTGGTGTCCTAGGTTATCTGGAGTGGTTGCCCGAGGCTGGGGACGCCCAGTGGTTGTAATTCCCATTGGCTTCCCCGGGATTAGAGGCATACAATGGGTCAAGGGCATGGTGTGGGGTGGAAGGTACAGTGTTGTACCCCAGTAGAATGCTTTCTTAGGTGGTGGAAGATCTTTAAGTCAAATGTGATCATGAAAGATCAATTAAAAAGATTCTGTACAGTTGACTGGCCTCAGTATCAACTCGAGGAACAGGAGAGATGGCCACCCGGAGGATCCCTTAATTACAACACGAACCTGCAATTGCTATTGTTTTGTCAGCGTGCTGGTAAATGGGAAGAATGTATGTATGTATTGTTGTTTATGTCGTTAAGGAGTAGGTCTGATTTGTTGTTTACTTATAATTTGGTTGTGACTGGAGCACCAGTCAGTGTTTCTGTAGTGACTTAAAATCCCCTAAGAACTGTAATGCCAGAATCGGTGTCCCATTCGGCCACTACCATGCAGCCATCTTGTTCAGCCACAGCTCCGCCACCTAGTGAGGTCACACATAGTCAGACATCTTGTGAGGGGTTGCATAGTCAGGATAGGGTGGCCATCTTGGATAGTCAGAACGGGTCAGTCATCTTGCATACGGGCCTATCTCCCCTTGTTACTGAAGCCGCGATTGCTAGGCCAGAAATTGAAGTGCAGCAAGCTACCACCAGGCAAGTGTGTACCCAAATACAGTCTGATCCTGTAAGCTTAGAATGCCTAGCAAATCTTAAATACCTGACTCATAATTGTCAGGTCCTCTTAAAAACTTTAATCTCTGAGATTGAGCGGAATCAAATTATTTCCAATGCAAGGGAAGAGGTACAGCAGAGATATGAAGGGAACCCAGCTAATGTTCCAGACTCCGTAGGAGCAGTCCCCTTAGTAGATCCCCAATGGAACTCCAAGGACCACTGGGATTATACCTATGCCCTCAAGGAGAAAGAAAAGAAAAAAAGGCAGGTGGAAGTGATGTTTGCTACAGTGCAAGCGGGCAGAGGGAGCCTACTGTAGAGTTGCGGCCGAGGCTGGGGAATGGAAAACCGTGGGCGAAATCGTCCCGGCTCACGAGAAAGGCGTCTAGGCCGAGATCAGTGTGCCTTATGCCAAAAGGAGGGACACTGGAAATACAAGTATCCCAACGGGAGGCCCATCTCTATGATGAAAGTAGAGGATTGGGAAGCAGACTATTCCACCTCCGGAACCTCAAGTAAAAGTGCAGATGGACAAATTCACAGATGGATTTTGTAGTAAATTCTAAAGCAATGCAGGAAGTCAAATTGCTTGTGTATATCCCAGACTACTAAAAAAAGAACTGTGTGAATAAAAGCTGAAGGTTTTAAGCATGTTGCAGAATGCTTGAGTAAAGAGCAAAGAGTAGTGATAAAGAATGGAAAAGGAAAGTTGTTTGCTTTGTGTGAAAATAGGAAAGACAGTTTTGGAAGTAGGCATAAAGGTATATTGTATGTTGTAAGAAGGACAAAGGATGTGATGTTTAAGAAAGAAATGGAAAGTGCTCTGTAAATATACTGTACAGTGTAAAGTGCCACCCTGCATTTTACTCCTGGATAATAACGCTTCAAACAGTATCAGGGAAATGTCTGTCAGCTTGGAATACTCCCATCTTGTACCTATGGAAGGGTAACGAATGGGTTAAGACTCTGAACTCTCTTGTCCTAAACCCATATATACTGATGGCTTCATGATTTCGGTCTGCACTCCATTCAAACGATTTCCTTTGAGAGAGAGGACAAAAGGAGGGTTAAGCTGCTGTGGACCTAACTTCTTGCCTTTAAGCCAAGCTCCTGGAGAACCTGAAGTTACTCTGTAGACCTGTCCTTCCCTTAGCGCAGCCACCCTTTTGCTAGAATACAGAGGGAAAAGAAGAAAGTGGAAATATCAATGAGGACACATTGAAATTCGTGATCAGACTTCAAGCAGTGCTTCAGGCTAGAAACAGAGATTCAACAAGCCTCAAAAGCATATAAAGACCGGGAAAAATCCTCCTCTAAGCAGGATGCCCTGAAAAAGGAAGCAGGAAGAAGCAAGGATTTGAAAATAAATTTGAGAGACTTAAAGAATTAACCTCTTCTGAAGACAAGCTGTGAGTGGTACATCGTTGGCAGCAGCACTGTTGTGAACGGCCAAAGGAGGGCTGCAGGCCTGCAACACACCATTCTGCTAGCACAGAAGAACGGACAAAGGAGGGCAGGATATGCTGGGGTGATCCAAGTAAATCCCAGCCCCTCTGCAGCACCATCACCTCTAGTTTTTCAACAGCCAGTGAAAGCTCTTGGTAACCATGGACCTGGTTCTGCTGCTGCTGCTTCTCTAGAAGTTACACAGCAGGCACACAGCAGTTTCTCACCAGGATCTCTTGCAGCTTGGAATTCAGTCTCTCCAAACCCTGTCAACAGTCTTTCTAAACTTATTGTTCCTGGCTCAGAAGAGATGACCTTTGCTTTTAGCATATTGCTAACTATTTAGGACAATCTTTTTTATAGTAGGTTTCCCTCAAAAGGAAGGAGCAACTAGTGGTAACCATTGGTTCTGATGTCGTCACGTCACAATGTTTACAGCCTGGAGTACAACTATATGTACTTCCCAGAAACACAGCAAGAAGACTCTCAAGCGGGCCCCAAAGCAGTAGTAACGGAGGCAGCAACGCAGAACAAGTATGCCTGTGTCCTCAAACCCACATCACCTATTGAAGACTGTGAAGGCAGCCAGTAACTCCACACTTGCTAAGCCTGCTCGAGAAGAAAGGCAGTCAGATGGACAACCAGCCAGTCCTCAAAACTCTACCTTCAGCTCCTATCCTTCTGTTAAGGTTGATAACTCCCCACCAGATTTGAGGAAGAAATCATTCCAGAAATATGACAGACTCCATGCAAGGCAGCTAAAGAGGGCAAAACGCACTGAAATTGATGTGGAAACACCTGATTCCATCTTAGTGAACACACATCTGCTGGCGCTGATCAATAAGCATGCGTTCTCTGTCCTGCCCACAGACTATCAGCAGCAGCTGCTACTGCTGCTCCCCGAGGTGGATAGGCAAGTTGGGGCAGACGGTTTGATGAGAATGAGTGGCTCAGCACTCAACAATGAGTTCTTCACTTCAGCTGCCCAAGGCTGGAAAAAGAGATTGTCGAAAGGTGAGTTCATTCCAGAAATGCAACTGAGAATACAGCAAGAAACTAAAAAGGAGAAGAAAGTGGAGCTATGGAATTGTGACACACAGGCCAGAAGTCCACCAGCTGAACAGATGAAATACATGCTACTCTCCAAGACATCACCCAGTAAAGAAAAGAGAACTCCTCTGTCAAAGTCTAAAATACAGGATGGCCCTAGGTATTGCCATTCTCCCTACTCTGTTTTTGTGCTCTTCCCCAGGGTAGGTTAGGGTTCAGGCCTTTTGAAATTTTGTCGGGACTACCGTGGCTTATGAATGGAACTCTGGTACTGGCAAGGGAATAGATATTGGGAATAATTTGTTGCCTCAGTATATGTGCTTGTTGTCTGCTGTTCTCTTTTCTCTTTTCTTTTCACAAGGTACATTAAAGACTTGCAGTCTCTTCCGCTGGATTCCCCTGTCCACTCCTTGCAGCCAGGTGACTTGGTCCTCGTTTGCACTTGGAAGGATGAACCCCTGCAGGAACGATGGAAGGGATCACAAACAGTCCTGTCGGTATCCCACACAGCAGCCAAGGCCAAGGAACATAAGAACTGGATACACACTCCCAATTTAAGGCAGTAAGGAGATCTCCATTATCAGGTCAATGGACTGTCCACCCTATTGGAAACCCAGACGACAAGAACTTTGGACTGAAGTTACTGTTTAAAAGACTTTGAGGTTTAAAGAGGAACAGGTTACTTACCTTAAGTGTGTTGGGTTATATAAGTCTTTGTTTATTGTGGTTTTGGACCCTGGATGTACAGTGTTTTGTTCCTTACTCCTCACCTCAGGGAAACATTATAGGTCTTAGTATGCTTTGTTAACATTTTCCTTTGGTAGGAAGGAAACTTTTTATGCTCTTAGTTATGGTTTCCCTAATTAAGGCCCAACTGTATGCTGGTTGAGGTTCCAATCCTCCTGATTTAATGATTAATACATATGAGGTCCTAAAAAAATTGCTTTTGCCAGCAAATTTAATCTCTTCAACTGCTGGATATGCTCTCAAATCCCCTATCATACAGCAAAGTTACCCTGAAAAGTAATTCTCTGAAACTGGTCTAATCATTGCCAATGATGATTTGCTATTGAGGAAAAACAAGTCTTGTTATGCTATAGGTAATACCTCCCGGTGTCCTTCTGGTTTTACCTACCTTCAACAAAAAGCAACAGACAATTACATCTGATTTGCTAATGATAGCACCTGCCAGTTCTATGTATCCCCCGCTGTCTTTAATACCTTAGGTCAGAACACAGAAAAGGGCTTGTGTACTTCTCTGCTAACAATTCTCTCATGAGTTAGAAAAAGGTAATGGGCTGGTGACAATTAACAATCTCTTTTGTATCTGTGGTAAATTTATTTATAAGTCGCTGCCCCACAGATGGTACAAAAACTATTATTTAATATTCCTTGTAACTTCTCTTTGTGTCACGGCCCAATTCCCACCAGGTGGAGCCCAGGCAGTGCAGGTATCTGCAAGCCATCTCAGAACCCATTGGTAAGAAAATAGACGGAGTATAATCCACCTCCCTTTCTATAGGGCAAAACAAATAACCTCATTCTACTGTAGGCTCTTGGTGTTCCTTACTAAATGTGCCAATAAAACCTTAGTCATTAAAAGGAGCCTCAGCTCTTAGCTCTACCAGCTTTGGCTCAGGGCTCTGCAAATTAAATAGACACTAAACTATATCCTAGCCTCTCAAGGTAGGGTCTGTATTCTCAGTTGTAATAAATGTTGCACATATGTCTCTAAACAAGCCCTTAACCAGTGGAAAACTCAGGAACAGGTGCCTTCCCTTTTTGACTCTCTTTAGTTGGTTACCTAACCTTGGTGAGATAGGTTCAAAATTAATTCGCTTTTTGGTAATAGGGGCAGTGTTATGTTTACTTGTACTACTGTTACTTACCTGTTGTAAGATTATCATGGGAAAGGTTTGACCTACAACCTCTGTCACATTTATGCTGATGGCTGGCCACCTTCAGCATTCCCCAGACCCAGATTTAAACCAAGTGCTGTCATCATATTATGAGAAGACTCAAGCAGGAGCTTTTTGAGTATTCTCAAAGGAGGGATTGTTGGGGACGCACTTGGTATAACCCAGGTAATTTGGGAGAATGGAAGGCCATGAGAGCCGATGAAGTCCTCTTGTTCTGAGCCATAGTGCACCAGCTTCTCCATTTTGAGTTTTACTCCTCCATGTTTGACCTCAGGTTGCCCTTGTTGGGAAGGGCTACTTCTACTCCCTCAGTTGCTGGGTAGATTTAACGTTTGGGTGGGAAACTGAGCTGTTACTAGGCAGACTTGGCCTTGGGTGTGGACTGTGTGAGTGACAGATCATGTTATAATGTGTATCAGTTTTGGTTCCAGTATAAATAGTTAGGTAAGCTGTTTGTTTGGTGCGCTTGATCTGAGTCCTGTGTGGCTCCAGGCATCTTATTTGAGCTCAAATAAAGTTGGTTGCTTCTCCACTCTGGTGTGTTCTATTGGTTGCGAAGCACACCGGGCAACGGACCCAACCGTTGCCATCCTCGGGCACCCTGTGCCGGCAACAATAGGACGCAGTTCATACGGGCCAGCCATTGGCTGCAGAAAATGATGTGGAAGGATGATGTAGAGGCATACCTTCTGGCCTTTGAGAGGACATCCCTACGGGTGGCCTGGCCTCGAGATCAGTGGTTTGGCGTCTTTGCCCCATTCCTGTGTGGAGAGGCCCAGAAGGCTTACAATGATCTGCCTGAGGAGGCTGCAGCAGACTACCCCCAGCTGAAAGCAGATATCCTGGCCAGATCTGGGGTAATGACTGCAGTGTGGGCCCAGCGGTATCATGAGTGAAGGTACCAGGAAAATAAAACCCCGCGGTACCAGTTGTATGACCTCATCCACCTCGCACGAAAGTGGTTGCGAACAGAGTCACAGAGTCTAGAAGAAGTACTAGAGGTTCCGGGCATCGATTGATATATGAGAGGACTACCACCAGCCCTTTGTGCCGGGGTAAGCCAGAACAAACCTTCCACCTATAATGAGGTTGTTGCACTGGTAGAGAGGCGAAGGACAGCGCGGGAGCTGATCCAACCAGTTAAGGAAGAGGCACCCCGGGTTAAACTAGCAGCACTAAGCCCTAGAACTCGAGTGACAGGCCACCAGGGGAGCCCAGGTGAAAAAAGAGAGGGGCTGAAGTCTCACCAGAAGCCACAAAGAGTCAGAGAACTGGGAGAGAAGAGGATCATGAGTTTTGACTGCCCAAACCAAGAGACCGGGGAATGCCTAGGGCTCCATACAGATGTTATGCCTGTGGGGAATGGGGACATATAGCTGCACATTGTCCCAATGCTGAGGAGCTGATGCTGTGTAACCTGGGGAACTGGGCAGACCCATGCTTCCTAATCCACCTTGTGGGGGTCTCACTAACCTCACATATGTACACCAGACCAGTAAAGCTAAATGGGGTAGAGACCACAGCATTGGTTGCTTCGGGGAGTGCTATCATGCTTGTCTCGGGGAAGCTTGTGAAGTGTAGTCAATTGCTGCGGGCTAAGCATACAGGGATAACATGCGTCCATGGGACGGTTGGTTATTACCTCACCATCCCAGTAAAACTCGAAATTCAGGGGAACACTACTGAGGTAGCAGCAGGTGTAGTCCCTAAACTCCCATACCCGGTGCTCATAGGGATGGACTTCCCAGGGTTTAGAAACTTACTCCTAGTAGAAGGATTGGAGGAAAAGGGGAACCCTGAAGTTAGGGAGGCCTCCATAGTAGACTGTCAACCCCCATTTTTTTCTGAAATATCCCCAGATTTATTTTCCATTCCTAGACATGGTAGAAAGTCAAAAAGGGAAAGGAGGGCAGCTAAGGCCTTGGGAACCCGAATACTGACTCAAAGCCAGAGGGTCGTTCTCGTAGGCAAGCGGACCCTAGCAGCTGAAAAGGAGGCCACTGCGGAGCGAGAAGCACCCGAGTCTGACCCCCACCCTAGCGTTTCTGAACCAGTAGAGGCAGCAGAGACTGGGCCTCTAGATCTTGGGCAGATTAGTCCTGGAAGAGGAAATTTTGGAGACGAGGCCGGAAACCCAAGGTACAACAACATTAGGAAGGAGGTGACTGAAATAGATGGGGTCCCTGTAGAAGGGAAAACCCAGGGACCAGCACTCTACTTCGTAGTGAAGAAGAATCTCTTATACCGGGTTACACCAGTACAAGGGCAGAAGATACAGCAGATCCTAGTACCTCACAAACACCAGAATGCTGTATTAAGTCTTGCTCATAGTCACCTTTTTGGGGGACCTTTGGGGGTAGAGAAGACCCTGGCACGAGTCCTACGATGGTTCTTCTGGCCCAGAGTACACAAAGAAGTATGGAGGTACTGTGCGTCCTGCCCAGAGTTTCAGCTGCACAGTCCCTGTCCCCACCTGAGGGCACCTTTAGTACTCTTTCCCATCATAGAGGTCCCCTTTGAACGAATAGCCATGGACCTAGTGGGACCCCTGGAGAAGATGGCTCTGGGCCACCAATATATACTTGTTGTTTTGGACTATGCTACTCGCTACCCAGAAGCCGTCCCCCTGCGGAACACAGCCTCTAAAATGATAGCCAAAGAGCTGGTGGGGATCTTTGCCTGAGTGGGGCTACCAAAGGAGATATTAACAGACCAAGGAACCCCATTTTTGTCAAAACTAATGAAGGACCTCTGTACACTGCTCCATATACATACCCTGAGAACTTCAGTCTACCATCCGCAGACTGATGGATTGGTAGAAAGTGTGATACAGCATGGCCAGAGGGCAGCAGGAAAGTGTTAGCAGGGAGCCTTATTCCCTGTAAGGGGAGGAAGGTTTGCTATAGATTAACTAGAGCATCTGAAGCCAGTTAGAGCACCTGAAGCTAATTAGAGCACCAGCAGTCAGTCACGTGATAAAGACCCCTGCTTCAGTCAGACAGGGTAGGAGTTGGAGCAGAAAGGTTTGGTATTGGAACAGAGAACAGTTTGAAGAAGTTGGAGCAGAGAACAGTTTTGAAGAGAAACAAAGGAAAGTTTGGAGGAGTGCTGCGATGGGCTGAGAAGTCCAAAAACCCTAGATTGGGGCACCTGGCTTGCAGGGTCATAGCAACAAATAACGTGACCCCCTCCGAACCTATGTCCGGGGCCCTTTACAATGCAGAAACTGGAATGCAGTATTTATTTTATACAATATACAGGGTTCATATTATGTATACATAGGCCTACAGTGTACATGTATTCTGTATTTACGCAAAGTGCTTCTTTCAAGCCTTGTTGTCCACAAATTGTTTAATCAATGCATCATAGTCCAGAGATCTGGCAATCTTGTTTTCAATTGAGATAACTGCAAGCGCAGAAAGCCTGTCATCTGTCATGGTTGAGCGCAGGGTATTCTTCATCAGTTTCATTCTGCTGAAGCTTCTTTCAGCACCAGCGACAGTAACTGGTGTTCAGAAGAATTCTGATGCAAATGCAAAGATTCGGATATATCTCCTGAAGGCTGTTCTTGTATATGTACATTAAAAAATTGTTTGCCGTGACAAGTCCTCTCTCTTTCTCGATGACATAAATAAAATGATTCAATTCCATTATAAATTCTTTGGCATCAATATCTCCCATTTTTCTGTCAAAATTTTTGCTGTGATTCTCCAGTTCATTTTCTCTGTGACGCTGCTTCAGGCTGTTAGTGTTGTACAGAAATCCAAACAACTCATACCACTCCATGAGTTGGTCAAATCATGACGAAACAGAAGATATGGCCTGATCAGTGAGAACAAGAAAGAATTGCAATTTGAATTTTTTTTCGGCAGAAAGACGACTCGAATCATCATCACATTTGTAATCAAACATTCTCTTCTTACGTCGCACCCTGGTTTCTGGAAACACCAGCTCAATACCCATATGCTCTGCTATTTCACGTGCATTTTTGACCACAGAGTTATATCCTGTATTTCGATAGTTTTCCAAAAACTTCATTGTAGCACCGACTTCTGCCTGCAGTACATCAATTGACACATTTGGTGACTGAATTAATTTGCTGGTTTTATTGATGTGAAATAGTATATCATACCATGTGTACACAGTTAGAACAAAAGGCCATGTAGTAACATGGTCTAAAAGCACACTGGCTTCTGTTGCTGTATTGTCATCTTTCTTTCTGAGCGCATATTCTCGCAAAGATGACAAAGCATTGCACAATTCTTCAAGGTGATAAAGCAATGGCTTCACAGCATCAATTCTTGACTCCCAAAGAGTGTTCCATAACCTTTTAACAGCTATTGGCATATGTTCTTGAAGTATATCCCAACGTGAAGGTGAAGAAGAAAAGATAACGTATATTCTGTTAATCAGACAGAAAAAGTCAACGGCATATTTCGATGACTTTGCCGTGTCTGAGATCACAAGATTCCAAGTGTGAGCTCCACATGGTACATACAAAGCACGGTCATTTATTTCTAACATGTGGGCTTGAACTCCTTTATTCTTTCCTCTCATATTTGCGCTTGGCCTCTCATGTCAGCAATGTCTATTCCTAAGTTGTTTTCCTTTTCAAGAAACGCTTCCAATAAGCCCTCGCCAGTTGTATCATGAACATTAAGAAAACCAACAAACGCTTCACGAATATTGACACCATCTTCACCGTTGCATTCAACAAAGCGTAACACCACAGACATCTGTTCTTCATGTGACACGTCAGGAGTACAGTCCAAAATAACTGAATAATATTTTGCTTTTTTAAGCTGCACTATGTTGGCCTCTTGAATGTTACTGGCAACAAGTTGAATCAGCTCATTTTGGATCTGTGGACTGAGGTACTGAACATGTGTCTCTGCCTTCTTAATCCTCTGTAAAAGTTCGCTGAGGACAGTATCATACTTAGCAAGCAATTTAAACAGTCCCAAAAGTTGCCATTTGAAGGATCGCCGAGCTTTTCATTACTTCCTCGAAATGCCAAGTTTCTTTTGGACAAGAAAATAACGACATCAACCATGCATTTGACAACATTTCTGCAGAAATCTCTTTCTTTCAGAAAAGCCTGCAATTTGAGTTGGTCAATAGATGTATGGTTTACTATGCCTGACCGAAGGTCAAACCATTTCACCATACAGTCTTGATGACCTTTGCCTGTTTCATGCTGCTGAAGTCTTTTTGACAGTGCTTTCCAAGCAGATGTATCATGACGTAGCGGTATGTCGCCAATGTCAAATAATTTACAACAAAAACAAAAAATGGCATCTTTCTGAACTGAGTATATTAACCATGAACATCTTATTTTCTCACCATTTGCCAGGGTTCGATAGAAATGAGTACTTGTGAACCTCCTTTCTTTCCTTGTTAAATGGAAATTCGTAACTTTCATTCTGCTGCAGTAGGCCACATGCAACAATGTCACACACTTGCCTTTCCGATATTAAAGACGGCCAATCTCCTGGGTCATCAGTCAGTGGTTCAGATTCAGATACTTCTTTCCCGGCAGCAGCTGGAATATCTGTCACAGTTTGTTTGGTAGAACAACTGGCTTCACCTTCGACCTCACTTGAAGCACTTCTGGATACTTCTGGATACAATTCGTCGCTGCTAGCGCTGTCTGTTTCATGTGCCTGTACCTGTACGTTGGATTGCAGCGCAAAATACGTTGACAACTTTGGAATTTTCTCAAGTTCCTTCTCGGCATCTTTTGCTGCCTTTCGTTTACTAGCTCTGCTCTTATATATCTCTTAGACATCACAAAGCACGCTTCTGCATTGGAAACGATAAAAAACTAAACAACTAAATTAATAATATTTATCCGCCGACCGCCATTATGAATGCAAATACACATTCTTTGAATGGGTCCAACTAAAATTCGAAACTGACCAACAGACAACTGATGTAGCCAATAGCATTATGATGTATCATAATGACTTCACTGTTTTGTCAGTAAAACCGACATGGATTGTGCAATAGCATCAGTAAATGTCACTTACCTAGTTATACTTTACATTTTTTTTGTCACTTTTAGGGTCCCACTTCCTTGCGGGGCCCCCTCCAGTTAGAGGGTACGGAGGGTGTTCGTATCATAACCTATTCCCAGATTTGGACCTTAGCGTCCAAAATATGGGGGTTAGCATGAAAACCTCCAAGCTTAGTTACCAGCTTGGACCTGGTAAAGCTGCCACCACCCAAAAAATTAGAGTGTTTTGGGGCACTGTGGTCCCCCCAACAATCTTAACTGGGGACCCTAAGACCCAAATTCCTTGAGTCTTACAACAAAGGGGAATAAATCTTTTCCTCCCCTTCTCCCTTCCAGGTGTTCTCTCCCTGGGTTCCTGGAGAGATACACAGAAGCAAACTCCGTGAAACTAAACAGAGGGGCTCCACCCTCCCTATTTCCAGTCCTGGAAACACAAGTACTGAGAGAGAGAGCCAAGCTCCCCCCCACCCCCCTCCTTCACCCAGAGGGAATGCAAAGTCAGGCTAGTAAATCTAACACACACAGATTTTCCCCCTGACTTCTTCCTCCCACCAATTCCCTGGTGAGCACAGACTCAATTCCCTGGAGTTCCCCACTAAAGGAAAACTCCAACAGGTCTTAAAAAGAAAGCTTTATATAAAAAGAAAGAAAAAGTACATAAAAATGGTCTCTCTGTATTAAGGTGACAAATACAGGGTCAATTGCTTAAAAGAAATATGAATAAAAAGCCTTATTCAAAAAGAATACAATTCAAAACATTCCAGCAACTACACATATGTAAATACAAAAAAAAAGCCATATAAACCTTACTGCCTTATTATATTTGTACTTACAACTTGGAAACAGAAGATTAGAAAGCAAGAGACAGAAATCCTTCCAATAGCCGAGAGGGACAGCTACAAGACCAGAACAAAGGACTCCCACACAAACTTCCCTCCACTCAGATTTGAAAAAGTCTTGTTTCCTGATTGGTCCTCTGGTCCGGTTGGTTCAGGTTACTTCTTTCCAGGTGTAAGATACATTAACCCTTAGCTATCTGTTTATGACAGCTCGCTACACCTCTGCTGTCTTGTGCAGAAGGAGGGCAAGAAGCCCCCCTCACAAGCTAAAGAGCAGGAGAGAGAAGTAGCCCAGGGGAAGGAACCACCAGTTCAAGTGGTTCACCACTAACCTCAAGGCCCCTGGGTTGGGACCTGGAGTAGAGGGAGAGCTCAGGTCCCTCCCTCTCCACTCCCCTCCTCAAGGACACTAGTGAGGTAATTAAAGTAACAATTCAGAGGCAAGCAATGGCCCCCTGAACCTTCCCCAAAGAAGAGAAAGCACGAGACCCAGCATAACAGTACTTGCAATTTGCCACAAAAGGTTTAACCAAACCCACAAGGCTATGAAAAGAAAGGTGGTAAGTCGGGATGGGAAGGATTCGGATGCCCTACTAGCCTACCTTTTGTTTGCTATCCGGGAGGTACCTCAGGCCTCACCTGGGTTTTCCCTCTTCGAGTTATTATGCAGGTGTCACCCCGCAGGCATACTAGACATCACCAAAGAGATCTGGGAAAAGGAACTCAATGAGGGGAGAAATATAATAGAACATATAATACAGATGCAAGACCGGATAACCCATGTCACCCCTATTGTACGGGAGCATTTGGAAAAGGCCCAGGAGGCCTAGAGAACATATTACAATCGCCAGGCAAAGTCTGACAGTTCCAATCAGGGGATCCGGTGATGGTGTTGGTACCCACGGCAGAAAGCAAGATTCTGGCCCAATGGCAGGGGCCCTATGAGGTGGTTGAATCCGAGGGAGAAGTAACCTACAAGGTGCGGCAGCCAGGACGCCGAAACAAGAACATATTTATCACATCAACCTTCTGAAACCCTAGCATGCACAAGAGGCATGCATAAGTGTCCAATAAGACCTAACCCAGGAAAACAAGCCTTCCAAACAAGTGAGAGTGTCTCCTGATTTAATACCAGATCAGAAGAATGAGGTGTCTGAGATGATCTTCCGGAACCAAGATGTGTTCTCGACAAAACCGGGTTGAACAGCCGAGATGTATCACCACATCGTCATGAACCCTGGGGCCAGAATAACAATGAGGCCCTATCGTGTGCCAGTGGCCAAAAGGGAGGAAATAAAAGCAGAAATAAAAAAAAATGCTGGAGTTGGGGATCATCGAAGAATCCCACAGTCAGTGGTCCAGCCCGATCATGCTGGTGTGCAAACCTGATGGCACCACAAGGTTTTGCAATGACTTCTGGCGACTAAATGAAGTATCCCAGTTTGATGCGTACCCCATACCTCGCATAGATGAGCTAGTGGACCATCTGGGGAATGCCCGGTACTTGACTACTCTGGGCTTGACAAAGGGGTACTGGCAGATTCGCTTTGCGAAAGACGCAAAGGAAAATACTGTGTCCTCTACACCAAAGGATCTTTTTCAATATATTGTCCTCCCTTTTGGACTACATGGGACCCCAGCTACTTTCCAGCCCCTCATGGATAAGCTATTATGCCCGCATAACAGTTATGCTGCTGCCTACTTGGACGATGTGGTCATTCATAGCCCAGACTGGGAAAGTCACCTAGAGAAGATGGAGGCAGTCCTTGATACCTTCAGGTGAGCTAGCCTTACAGCAAATCCTGCCAAGTGCACTGTAGGGTTTACGGAGGCCAAATATCTTGGCTACATTGTGGGGAAAGGTCTGGTAAAACCCCAAGTGAATAAGTTGGAGGCCATCCAAAATTGGCCGCAAGCATGTCGCAAGAAGCAAGTCCGGGCATTCCTAGGTGTAATAGGGTATTACCGACAATGTATCCCCCACTTTGCCACAAGGGCAAGCCCCCTGGCTGACCTAGTAAAAGCCCGTGGACCTGATCTGGTAAGATGGTCTGACGCAGCAGAGGAAGCATTCACAGACCTAAGGACTGCCCTCTGCAGTAACCCTGTACTAATAGCCCCTGATTTCACCAAGGAATTTATCTTGCAGACAGATGCATCGGAAATAGGGTTGGGGGCCATTCTATCACAGATGGTCGGGGAGGAGGAACACCCAATTCTCTACCTCAGTAGGAAACTCCTTCCGAGGGAACAAAAATATGCAGTGGTGGAGAGGGAGTGCCTTGCCGTAAAATGGGCCATGGAAACATTGCACTACTACTTGCTCGGGCACAGACTTGTCCTCTTGACCGACCACGCCCCTCTCCAATGGATGCAGCGGAACAAGGAGTAGAACACAAGGGTGACCAGGAGGTTCTTATCCCTCCAACCTTTCCAGTTCCGTGTGCAACACGGAGCCGTCACGGCAATGCTGATGGCTTGTCACGTTTGTACTGTCTGGCTTCCCAAGCTGCCCAACCCCTTGGTATTGAGCAGGGGGGAGGGATATGTGACAGACCCAGGCCAGTAGGGTGCAGGAGTCTGGTAGAGGGCAAATATACTAGTCACTGGGTGAGTAGTTTTCTGTTCTCTGAGTGACCAGAGCAGGGGCAGCACTAGAGTAATCAGGAACTGGCTAGAACCAATTAAGGCAGACAGGCTGATCAGAACACCTGCAACCAATCAAGGCAGGCTAATCAGGGAATCTGGTTTTAAAAAGGAGCTCACTTCAGTCAGGTGGGAGGAAGGAGCCAGATGAGAGGAAGTGCGTGTTAGAAGCTGGGAGCAAGAGGCACAAGGAGCTGAGAGTGAGAGGGTGTGCTGCTGAAGTACTATGGAGTACAAGCGTTATCAGACACCAGGAGGAAGGTCCTGTGGTGAGAATAAAGAAGGTGTTTGGAGGAGGCCTTGGGAAAGTAGCCCAGGGAGGTGTAGCTGTCACATAGCTGTTACAAGAGGCACTATAGACAGCTGCAAATCCATAGGGCCCTGGGCTGGAACCCAGAGTAGAGGGCGGGCCCCAGTTCCCCCCAAACCTCCCAACTCCTGATCAGACACAGGAGGAGTTGATCCAGACTGTGGGGGAGATCACTGAGGTAAGCAAATCTGCCAATCTGCCACCGAGGTAGAGGAGGAACTTTGTCACTATATATATATTTATATATATATATGACAGCTACACCTCTCTGGGCTACTTCTCCAAGGCCTCCTCCAAACACCTTCTTTATCCTCACTACAGGACCTTCCTCCTGGTGTCTGATAACGCTTGCACTCCATAGTACTTCAGCAGCATACCCTCTCACTCTCACTCTCAGCTCCTTGTGCCTCTTGCTCCCAGCTTCTAACACGCACTTCCTCTCATCTGGCTCCTTCCCCCCACCTGATATATAATTTTGACTGATAATATTGATGTTTATCATTAAGCATTTTTTATTTTTATCAGTTTAAATTTTCACAGTTACACGAGATTATGAAGGGGGTCAGACAAAAGTTATTTAATGATAGTACATGTTGAGATTCAAAAAGTTAAAACTTGATAACTATGAAAGCACAACGTTTCAACATGACATGAAAATATATAAAGTCAATATCCTTAAATCAAACACTCATAAGTTCTCAAACAGCATTTTTCTTACTTTGTCTTGCTGGAAATGTTGATTGTTGAAGGAAATATTTTTTTGCTGGTTTGTGTGTGTATGGTGAAATTAACATTTGCCAATATTTACTGATAAAAATCTGATTCTTCCAAGACTACTTACAGAGGTAGCAATAGAAGGAGCATTGCATAGGCAAGACAAGACCATAACAGTGAACTATTAGTTTAGTTTTCCTAAAAGATTAAAGTTGTTGTCTGCATTATGCATAATTCTCATTCAAATGTTGCACGTGAATAAAGAATAGTAACCAGAGTGTGTGTGGGGTTTTGTTTTTTTAAATCTTGAAGTCCTTGATCTATGTTGTCCTCTCCATTATACCAGTTTTATGTCACCATAACTACACTGATTTCAGTGAGGTTACACCACTGCAAAACTGGTACAATGGGATGGACAGGCAAAACTCACAGTGGAGGAAATTCTGAACTTAGGGATGAAGCCAAAATAACTCCAATGACTTCAGCTTTACTCTGGTGTTATTGAGATCCCAGTTTGGTTCATCCAGCCTTGCTTGATTAAACACTTATAAGTAACTCAAAATTTGGCTCCTAAATAGGCTTGTTCTGCAATTTATAACTATAGATCAATACCTCAGCTGCCTATATTCCAAACCCAGTTGTCTTCTCTCACATACCTTGGAGAAAGGTAAAAGTGCTACCCAGAAATAAGGACCTGGACACAATACATGGTGTGAATATTCCTCTCATTCACAACAGGCATCTGACCCCACAGCATCTCAAAGGTGGTAAGAAAAATAAGCCACCGCACTGCTTTGGCCTCATCCTAGGAGAAGGCAGGCTCTGTGTAGATTTTGCAGATCTGCCATTTTTTCACCAAAGATAGGTAATAATAATATTGGGAGTGTTCTGAGGGCAATATAAATAAATACTCTCATGTAGGAGAAATGACATTAACCCTAAATATTCCTTAAATATCACAGTGATGGATATATGTAGTTGAGACAGAAGGTTCAAGACAGTGGGGCAACAGACTATATACAGGAATAAAGAGATAGATCATGCAAGTGCCTCAGCACCAAAAAGCCAGCAGATTTCCGATGGGTTCCCAAGTTTCCATTTCAGTGCTGGGGAGCTGGTTGTGCGAGGGGTTTGTAGACATCCCCTCCACACTGTGCATTTCCAATTCTCAGCCCAGAGAATTTGTGGAAACTGATGCCAAACTCAGTTCTGGTTCCTTGTTTTGTAACATCACTATACACAGTACACCATCTAAACTGGTACATAAAGGTGTTGTGTTTGTGTGTGAGAGTTAGTGAATGTGTGTCTATGTTTGTTTTTGTGCTGGGGGAAAGAGTGTGTTTGGTGCATTTAGGTTGCTGTGTTAGAGTGAGTGTTTGCATGTTGGATAGTGTATGTGTGCCTAGTTGTGTGAAGTATGAGTGAGCATCATGGTGCATGTGTGTGTTCATCAGTCTATGGAAGATACTGCATGGATGGTTGTGTGAGTGTTTGCCTGTGTGTTTAAATGGCAACTATTGAACACAATAAAAGCTACCTTCCTCCTTTCTTATTGCTCATAATCTAGCACATCAAATTCCCCATGATATGCAGGAGGCAAAATCCAAATAGAGCTGGGCGAATAATAGATTTTTCATTTCACTGGTAATTTTGAAAAATCAGAAAAAAATAATTGTGGGTCAAACTGAAAATGGTATTTTTCCAAATTCCAGGTGAATCAAAAAGTTTAAAAAAATATTTCAGGTTTCATTTTGACAAACTCTAAATATTTTCTTTCAATGTTGACCATGTTTCAAAGTAAAATTAAGGAAAAAATAATAAATGAAATGTTGTTTTGTACTGGAAAATCAGAATGTTTCATTCCAAAACAGGAAATTGTTTTATACTTCAACTGACAATGCCACTATTTTACCTCTGACCAGCGCAAACTTTGTGGTCCATTTTAGGAATGGACATAATCTTCTCTCACACAGATAATAATCCTGATTACTTCTATTGATCTACTTTAGTGTTGGTGGATTTACTCCAAATTTATATCAGTCTAAACTAGGAGCTGAACTTTACTCTGGCAGCTTGATCAACATGCCTATTTTTAAACTGTTTATTTAGTAAGATTTAAAAAGTTTACAAATCCTTGCCATGTAAATATCAGAAACAAAACTATCCTTACAACAGCGAACTTTGGTTTAAAGAGACATCAGACAAGAATATAGTCACCAAATCTTTCTATTTAACAGGGTTTTACCATAGTACAGAGTGACATTTCTGTATTCACATATTAACAGAACAGGTATGCCTAACAAATATTCATATGCAAAGCAATTGGACAGGTGTGCTGGTGTTTTGTTGTTGTTGTTTTTTTTGCAGGTGAATATACTTTGAGCACTGAATAAGAGGTCACCAAATATCTAAGTATCTATCTGTCCTCTGTCTATTTTGCTGACTATGTAATGGTCCATTTGCAGCAGTTGTCAAGAAGTTAAAAGGATGGGGAGTGGGGTGAGAGGAGGAAAAAACATGGGAAAATCGTTTTACTTTGTGTAATGACCCATCCACTCGCAGTCTTTATTCAAGCCTAATTTAATGGTGTCCATTTTGCAACTTAATTCCAATTCAGCATTCTCTCATTGGAGTCTGTTTTTGAAGGGTTTTTTTTGTTGGAATGTTGCGACTTTTAGATCTATAATCGAGTGACGAGGGAGACAGAAGTGTTCTCTGACAGGGTTTTGAATGTTATAATTCTTGATGTCTGATTGGGGTCCGTTTATTCTTTTCCATAAAGACTGTCTGGTTTGGCCAATGTACATGGCAGAGGGACATTGCTGGCACATGATGGCATATATCACATTGGTAGATATCATAACTATTCCAACTACACGAAGTTGTAACTATTACCCTCATTGTAGGGATGACAACTGAGGAATGGAGCAGTGAAGGAACTGAACAAACTCAGAGGTATAGTTGGGATCAGATCTCTGGATACCTTGGACTCTAGCTTTTTATTAATAAATTATCTGATATGAGAGGCCCATTATATTAGGTAAGACACAGTCTTCACCCCAGGAACAGGAAAAGGGTGGGAGGGAAAAGACAGCCCCAGGGAATGACTTTCCCAAGATAACACAGCAGGTCAGCTGCAGGATTAGGAATTGATGACAGATGTCTGGAGTACAGTCCTGTGTGCCCGCAGTGTTTGGCCCACAATTTTTCCTCTAGATCCTGCTGCCTCATTGGAATTGTGATTATTTTAGTTTCTGGAAACTCTTCAGGGAAGTAGAGAGCAAGAGAAATTAATTGTTGCGTCTGGGCAGTTGAGGGCTCCAGGCAGTGAGTCCCACAAGTCCTTAGAAAACAGACATGTATAAATCACCTTCCTGCAGCACCAGCCTTTTTGACACACAGCACACATCTGCAGACAGCACAGATCTCAGCGTACTTCCAGCAGCTCAGACTCAGTGCGGTGGGGTAACAGCCTCTCATAGTACAGTGATAAGGGCATTAGATAGAGAGATTGGGAGATAAAGCAGTGTGTATGGGGCTCGAGAGAGAGGGGGAAACCAATTGCAGTCAGTAGCTGGAGGAGAAAAGACATCTCAGTCTGGGAAGATTCCACACAGACCAGCACTGTAAGTTTGCTCTTGCAATTCAATATAGTTTGGAGTTACACAGTGGCACTTTAAGGATGAAATTGTAAGTGATAATAGATTTTTTTTTCATAGTTTCACTCTTAGCTCAATTTCACATAGGAAACTGAGGCAGTCAAAAGAACTTTCCTTAGGAAACAGAGGGCAGAATATCTGTGCCTCAGTTTCCTTCTACTGGGAGTGAGGAAATTGATGAAATTGACACACATTTTTTAGAATAGATTGATGATTTACATTAAAGTAATCCAAAAATTGTGACAAACACTATCTGCTCATTGATACTTTTCTCTCTGTATATATTAGTTTGTTGTTATTGCTGTCTGTCTGTTTGTACTTTTCTCTCTCAATTACTTGATTTTATATCTCTATCTGTTAGTTTTTGTTAGTTCTGTGTTTCTCTCGCACTGTCTGTATCTATACTTTTCTTACTTGTGTCTCTCTCTTTGTTGTTCTATCTATCTATCAATTTGTGTCTACTCCTCCATTTATTGTTACTTCTGTCTATTAAAGTGCTGCAAGGCCCGTTGAGTCAAGTGGGTTTGAGTGGTGTGAACTAGGAGCCTGGACTCCTGGGTTCTACACCCAGCTCTGGAAAATGAGTGGGGTGTAGTGGGTAAGAGTAGCGGGGACAAGAGCCAGGCCTTCTGAGTTTCATGTGTGGCTCTGGGCAGAAATTCAGTCCTGGGTGGAGAGGAGAGGAACCAGACCTGGGAGTTCTATTTCTGTCTCTCATAAGGGCTCTGGGACAGGCACCCCTCATAACTTGAAGCTGAGTGGTTAGGGCATTCTGCTGGCTTATGACAAACTCAGACTCAATCCCTCCCTCTGACTGATGATGAGAAAGGGTTTGAATTCCCACTTTACAGGAGGGTGCCTGAGTCACTAGGCTATGGGCTGTTCTGAAATGAGACTGTTTCAGTCTCTCCTGCTGACGCTGCTCCATTGTATAAAAATTAAATAGTCACTGGAGCAAGGACTTGAACTCTTCCAGACAACAGGTGAGTGCCCCAAGTACCATACTGGAGAATCAGTCTCACTGCGTTCGTTAGCCCAATGACTCTCCATTGTCACTCTCGGCAGTCATTGCTGATGGCAATGGAGAGTCACTGGGACAGAGGCTGATGCAGTCGTTAGAGGCGGGGATTGGGAGTCATGACATGTCACTTGTGTTCCCAGCTCTTGTCATTGTGGTTGTAGCCCTCAGCAACTACCTTTACACTCCCATGTACATCTTCCTGATGAATCTGTCCATTGTAGACCTTGGCTTCATCTCTGTCACCATCCCCAAATCCATGGTCAACTCTCTCATGAACACCACGTCCATTTCCTATGCTGGATGTGTTACTCAAGTCTTTTTTCTCATCTTCTTTCTGGGAGAGGATGTTGCCCTTCTTACTGTCATGGCATATGACCGATATGTCGCCATCTGCCAACCACTGCACTATGACGCAATGATGAACAGCAGAGCTTGTGTCCAAGTGGCAGCTGGGGCCTGGATCAGTGGGATTCTCAGCTCTGTGCTACACACCGGGAACACATTTGCATTGACGTTCTGTGGAGGCAACATGGTGGATTAGCTCTTCTGTGAGATCCCCCAGCTACTCAAGCTCACCTGCTCTGACTCATATATGAGTGAAGTTGAGGTTATTGCCTTTAGTATATGTTTAGTCTTAGGCTGCTTTATTTTTATCACTGTGTCGTATGTTCAGATCTTCAAATCAGTGTTGAGAATCCCCTCTGAACAGGGTCGACATAAGGCCCTATCCACCTGCCTTCCTCACCTCACTGTGGTCTCCTTGTTTGTTTGCACTGGCGTCTTTGCCTACCTAAAACCCACCTCCAGCTCCCCATCTGCTCTGGATCTTGTGATGGCTATTCTTTATTCTGTATTGCAGCCAATCATGAATCCAATTATCTACAGCATGAGGAACAAGGAGACGAAAGCTGCCCTGAAGAGACTGACTGGGTGTAGGCAATTCACAAATAATTAATTTTCTGTCTTTATCTAATAAAGGTTTGCTTATGTTGTATTTGTTCATTTATGTAGTTTATTTCCATGACCAAACAGCTTGCACAGACCTAGGTCTGATTCTGATCTCAGTTGCACCAATGCAAATCTAGATTAACTCCACTGATGTCACTGCTGCCGGGGTGATTTACACCAGCAGAAAATCTGGCCCATTTGTAGAGTTAAATGGGTGTAAAGTATATGCGTGAGTGGAAAGAGACTTTCGTTTCATGCCAAAACAATTCCTGTTATACTGCTTGGTCACTTGCATCCATCCCATGGCCAGTGAAAACAATGATTGGAGTTGTCTTGCTTGTGTGTATAAATCAGGGGTGGCTTTACTGGACCCAAAGGAGTCAGACTAGTGTAAGAATGGAGTAGTTAAGAAAACATTTGGGGTTGATACTCAGCACATCAGTGTAGTTCCATTGACTTTGGTGGCACTAAATCAATTTGCAGCATCTGTGGATCTGAGCTACTGCCTCCAATGGAGCTGTGTATCCATTGCCACCAGCTGGGGACTGGGTCCATTGTCTTATAAACCACCATTTGTGGCCTAACCACTAGAGGGGGACTACAAGCCAGACTGTGTTAGCCTGGCTCCCATGCACATTCGGGTGTGCGAGAGATGGAGAGACTGGCTAGAAATTATGCGGAGGTTTCTAACCACCAGTGGGATGAACTTCTGGAGCAGCCTCCCAATAGCAGTTGTGCAGGGCAAATGACTTAATTACTTTTAAGAGCGACCTGGACGCATGTCAGAGTGGGATTGTATGACTGAATGGGATTGTATGACTGGGCTGCTTGTGATGCTGGGGGGCAGGGCTCAGCAACCCTGTGGGTCACTTGCGGTGTATGTCTTAAGTTCCTAAAAGCTCATTCTTCGGGGTTCCATCTGGCCACTGGCAGGGGTCAGGAAGGGATTCCTCCTCCTCCAGTGTATTCTGGGAGGTTTGTTTTCTTTTTTAATCACTGAAGCATTCAGGGCAGCCCTAGCTGGGAATGGGACATTGATTGGGCTGTGCCAGGGCTCTGAGGTGGCACTGAGACATTATCTCTCTCTCTCTCGGTTGCTTGGCTGCCTGGTTCTTATCCACTTGCTCAGGGTCCAACTGATCACCATGTGGGGGTCAGGAAGGAATTTCCCTCGTATTCAGATTAGCAGGGACCTTGAGGGGTGGGGGTCGCTTTCCTCTGCAGCATGTGATGGTTGTCAGTTGCCAGGATTTTCTGGGTGTCTCTCAATCATTTCTCTGCCATTGTGGGCACTTCGGGCACTGGTGCCCCTCAGTCTCTTCTCTTGTCTGCCAGTAGCACAGAACCATTTAGTCTCCTGAGGGCTGTGACACTTTGGTCTAATTTCAGTTGTTGGGTTTGGTCTGTGGGTGCCGAGTGGTGATGACATAAAGCAGGTCAGACTGGATGATCTGCTTGTCTCTTCTGGCCTTGAACTCTGTGACTCTGTGACTTTATGGATGTGCAGGGATGGGGGAGAAGAGAAGGGACCACACAGAGAATAAACTCCAGTAGAGTCCATGGCATTGCATTAGTACAACTATCAGTGATATCTTGTCCTCCTGGCTGAGGGAAGTGACTCCAGCTCAGATGGAGCCCTTGACCCCTGCAGCTGTGCAGTGTTGCACTCATGGGAAGTTTGTGTTATGAGGCCCCTCTGTGCCACACCTAGAGGATAGGAGGCTGTTCCAGTGGCTGTCAGGCAGCCTGGCTGTTCAGTTCAAGCTGTAGAAGCTCGTACTTTGGGCCCCAGATGTCTCTTGAGTCCCCCGGGTGCCAGCCTTGATTAAATGGTGACCCTCACAGACAGGCAAGTGGCCTGAGAATTTCAGGGGACCTTATTCCTGCACTAATCAGAGGCTAATGTTGCCTACCAAGCTACAGCAGAACAGCAGCGGGAGTGAGACCTAAAAGTGAAGGGACTCCTTAGTGAGAGGAGGGGCAGATTTATTCCTGGATCATCTCAGAGATGTACTTGCTTTATAGGTGAAAAGAAGGATTTAGTTCTCAAGGGCTATCAGTTAAGGACCAAATTAATGAACGATGGAAAACAGGCTTTAGTCTAGAATTTTAAAGGTCCCAAGAGAACTCTGAACCCTAGGTCCCATCAATGGAAATTTTTGGAGAATATTCGTAGCATTTAAGGCCAGAAGGGACCATTAGCTCACTCGGTCTGAGTTTTTTGACCTCCTATAGATCACAAGCGAGTTACCCCCGTCTTGAGCACAATAACTAATTTTTCATGAATGCATGTTCCAGAAGAGCATTCAGTCTTGACTGGAAGACATCAAGCGATGGAGAATCCAGCACGGGCCTTGGTAAAAGCTGCCAAGGTGAATTGGACGTCCAGTCTCACTAAAGGGAATTTTCAAAGCTACTTGGGGAATATGATAGATTTGAAGTTCTGAGCCTTATTGTATTTGTGTCCCATCATATGGTTTAGCATATGACACAAGGGATGCTGCTGCTCTTTGACCATATCCTCAATGGCAGTTGCTGTACTGGGAAGAGAAAAGAAGTCTGAGTGGGGATCTGATAACAGTCTTCAAATGTGTTATGGGCTGTTATAAAGAGGATGGTCATCAATTGTCCTCCATGTCCACTGAAGATAGGACAAGAAGTAATGGGCTGAATCTGCAGCAAGGAGATTTAGGTTAGAGATTAGGAAAAGTTTTCTAACTCTAAGAACAGTTAAACTCTGGAATAGGATGCCAAGGGAGGGTTTGGAATCCCCACCACTGGACGTTTTTGAAGAAGAGTTTGGACAAGCTCCTGTCAGGACTGGCCTAAGTTTACTAGGTCCTGCCTCAACTTCTTAGGGTCCTTTTCAGCCCCTCATTTCTATGGTTCTGTGATTCTATAAGCTACCTACAAAAGACAGAGTTCACTTTTCTCTATCAGGTGGGCTGGCACCAGCCGTGGAATCAGCAGAGATATGGGCATGTTCTTCAAAGAGGAAGATTATTTTTTTCCAGGAATTTAAAAAGGGGTTTTCAAAGAGCCAGGCATCCAATTCTCCTTTCAGTCCCTCCTAGCCCAGCATTTCTGTGATTCTATGATCTCTGGTGGATATCGAAGATCATAAATCAATCAACTCACAGCTTCATACCAGGGGGTATCACTGCCCAGTATAGACACTTGCACTTCATCCCTTAAGGCCTAGATATGAAAGCTGTTTAGGTGCCTAGTAGGTTTTTCTAAAGGATATAGGTGTCCAAAATTTATTAACCCAGGCATGGTGACCCGCAGTGCAGCAACATCTAACTTTTAGGCACCTAGAAAATCACTGGGACAAATAGGGTCACACACAGCCTGAGTCAGGTCCCCGGGCTCCCTATAAAATACATATAGAGAGACAGACACTTTAGAATGGGAGTCAAAAAATCCAGCACGCTAAGAAGGGAGATGCCTGAGCTAGCCAATGGGAGATGCCAAGAAGAGGAGTGTGTGCTAGCTCAGAGAGAGATGCCTAAGTCCAGTCAGGGAGGCCCCTGTGTCTGCTAGCGATCCACGAACCAGGGGAAAATAGGCGCATGCTCCGTCTGGGGCCTGATCTGGTAGTACCCAATACTTGATGACATCAAATGGATACTCCCCTCCAATCAAACATACCTCGCCCTCCCAAATCCCCACCCACCAAAAACATCTGGAACAAAGAAACAAATCAACTAACCAACAAAATATAGTACAACCTTGCTATAACCAACCCATGGGGATCCAAGCCATTTGTTCGTTAAAGCCAAGGGTCCATTATAGAAAAACAGCCCTGCCGCCAGGGGCAGCAGCTGACACCTTGAGCCCCATAGCCAGGTGAAGGCTGATAGCTCTTCCAGTCCTGGGTCAGTAGTCGGGGCAGAGAGCTCCTCTGGCCTTGGGGCTGCAGCAGGGGCAGAATGTTTACTTTCTAACCTAAGAAAAGGAGAAGAGCCAGAGACACCATGTGTGACTTTTATATGGTAACTGTTTTTATGTGGAAAGTGCTCTGATACCATGGTAATGTGTGGCAGTAGAAAAGCCTCAGTTTGATTGATCGATCAGTAGATGGAAGGCTTTGTATAGGGATGGATGGATAGCTAGACATGATAAATTCATAGAGGAAAAATCCATCAATGGCTAGTAACCAAGAGTATCAGGGATGCAACCCTGTGCTCTGCGTGTCATAATTCTTGACGTCTGATTGAGGTCCATTTATGCTTTTACGTAGAGACTGTCTGGTTTGGCCAATGTATATGGCAGAGGGGCATTGCTAGTACATGATGGCATATATCACACTGGTAGATGTAACTATTTCAACTATTACAGCTACTTAAAGTTGTAACTCTTATCCCCATTGTAGGGATGACAACTGAGGAATGGAGTGGTGAAGGGACTGAACAGAGTCAGAGGAATAGTTGGGATCAGATCTCAGGACACCTTTGACCATAGCTTATAATTAATTAATTAATTAATTATCTGATAGTTGAATCTGCTATGAGAGGCCCATTATATTAGGTAAGACACAGCCTTGTTCATTAATGTCCGTGATTTCCATGACCAAACAGCTTGCACACAACCGGGTCTCATTCTGATCTCAGTTGCACCAATGCAAATCCAGATTAATTCCCCTGATATCACTGCTGCTGGGGTGACTTTCACCAGTAGAAAAGCTAATCCAGTTATGGAGTTAAATGGGTATAAATTGTGTGCAGAAAAGGAATCAGAGTTTCATTCTGTGCGAAAACAATACCCGGTACACTGCTTGGCCCCTAGCACATGTTCCATGGCCACTGAAAACAATGATTGGAGTTGTCTTGCTTGTGTGCATAAATCAAGAGTGGCTTCATTGGAACCTGAGGAGTCAGACTGGTGCAACACTTGGGTAGGTGAAAGAAGACATTCGGGGTAGATCCTCAACACATCCGTGTAATTCCATTGACTTTGGTGGACGTAAAGCAATTTGCAGTATCTGTGCATCTGAGCTACTGCTTCTGATGGAGCTGTATGTCCATTGCCACCAGCTGGTGACTGGGCCCACTGTCTTATAAACCACCATTCGTGGCCTAGTCATTAAAGGGGGACAAAGAGCCAGATTGTATCAGCCTGGCTTACATGTACATTTGGTCGTGTGAGTGATGGGAAGACTGGCTAGAATTTACCAGGAGGTTTCTATTAACCAGTGGGGCGAGGTTCTGGAGCAGCCTCCAAATAGAAGTTGTGAGGGTCAAGTGACCAAATTCATTTTAAGAGAGAGCTGGACACATGTCTGAGTGAGATTGTATGACGGGGCTGGAGGGCAGGGCTCAGCAACCCTAGGTTCCACTTGCAGTGTATGTCTTATCAGGAAGAGATTCTTCCCCCCCACCCACTGTATTCTGGGACTTTTTTTTAATCTCTGAAACATTGGGTGGGATGTGCCAGGGCTCTGAACTGGCACTGAGCCATTATCTCTCTCTCTTGGGTTGTTGGCTGGCTGGTTCTTGCCAACCTGAGCAGCGTCTAACTGATCATCATGTGTTGGTCAGGAAGAAATTTTCCCCCTGGTCAGATTGGCAGGGACCTTGCGGGGGTTCGCTTTCCTCTCCAGCATGTGGTGCGGATAACCTACCATGATTTTCTGGGTGTATCTCAATCATTTCCCTCCCATTGACAGATGCTGCTATGTTTTTAGCTGAGTTAAACAATCTGCCAATGGCTTGGAAAAATGTTGCCCAAGTCTGCCCTCAACTAGGTTGGCCACTGATGCATTCCTACAATATCGGACATTCTGATACTTCTGGGAAAGCTGTGTCCTCATCCACCAGTGTGACCTTGCATACCTCCCTAGTCCGTGATACTGGACAAAATCACATCTGATTTTCTCTCAGTACCAGATAGGGGACAAGCCCACAAAGAGGGGACTTGTGAGGACCTGATGTAGATGAAGATGGAGGTGCTGTACCCAATGGTAACCATACTGAAATGAGACACACAGGTGGAGAAAGCTTCTCCCTGCACTTCGTAGATGGGAAACGGATGATGGTGCAGATAATATACAAGTAGGAGATGACCATCAGCAGCAGGGAGCCTAGCAACAGAGACAGCGAGATGATGAAGTCGATGAATTGCACCAGCTGGATGATGGCACAGGTGAGGTATAAAAAGTGGGCATGGTAGCAGAAGAAATGGTTGATGATGTTGGGGCCACAACAGGGCAATTAAAGTTTGATCATGGTAAGGACCAAGATGGAGAAGAATCCCCACATCCATGATCCCATCACCAACCATACGCAGACCTTTCTATTCATGATGGTGCTATAGTTCAGTGGGTAACATATGGCCACATATTGATCGCAGGACATCATGGCCAACGAGATATTCTCTGAAATGCCCAGCAGGAAATAGAAGTAAGACTGAGCCAGGCAGCCATAAAAGGAGATGGTATTCTTCTGATAGGAAGTTCTCCAGCCTAGGTTTGTTATCCAGAACATTCTCCTTTCAGCAGCCATGGGGCTGCGAGTCAGAAACAGCTTTCAACCAGCTCCTCCTTTCGCCATGCACATTCACAGTGCAATCTGTTTGGCGTGACTCCAACCACTTCAAAGGCTGATGCCTAACTGAGAACTAAACATTGTGGTTGATAACGCTGCCACTTTATTTCCCCCAAGGGTGAGTAGGTGGACTGAACTCTGCTGAGCTTTGGAGTTCCCGGTGTGAGGATCTGAGCCCCAGTTTGATCTCTAGCCATGCACAATAAATAGCACCCAAATGTACCAACAGTAAGAAAAGTTATAAATAATTCAATACAGTCAACTGATTTCCCTCTCACTCATCCTGGTGTAAATCAAGAGTAACTCCACTGGAGTCAATAGGGCTGATTTCCCAGTCATTCATCTCAAGGTAAGTACATGGTGTTACAGTGACGTATGTCTGGTTTCAGGGAGAGGAGATTCAGGCCCTTTGACTCCAGCCTCTGCTGCATCCACCACCGCCTGAATGTTCTTACTCTAGTCCCCGGCTGTCTCCTTCCATCTGCCTCACACAGCTCAGACCCCCAAACAAAACTCTCAGCCCCTAATCCCCTTCCTCCCTTCTCACAACCCTCCACCTCACAAACACTCCTGGGCCCCGTTCTCTGAGATTCCCTCTCCCATGGCCCAGGGCCAATTCTCAACCCAGAGTTCCTGACTCAGCTTCCTCAGAGTTAACTTGTCCTAACCTTTTTCTGCCTATCTGTTACTATCTACTGTTTTAACAATGGCTGTCAATCTCAAGAAATGCTTTTGGTTCAAATAAATGTAAGGGGACTGTTATCCCCTTGCTAACATTCAGTGTGGGTGTTTTAGTTGCCAGCTCCCAGCACTAAAAGGGGAGGGATCGATAGTAAATCAGGACCCTGAGACTGACAGTCCCCAGGAACAATGGTGAGAGGCCAATGCTCCAGGTCAGCCTGATTGACAGGGCAGGCAGGCTAATCAAAGAGACAGAAGACCAGAGTGGGTCCGGTTCTCCATGTGAGCTGAAATTGCCTGGGTCAGACAGAGTGGGGCTGACCTAAGGCAAGAGTAGGGGCCCAAGCTAAGCTGCTGGGAACAGAACTGCAACCCAAAAAGCCAGAGCACAGCCCAGAGAGAGCAGACCTGCCCTGGGAAGAGAGCTACAGCAACCAGAGCCAGAGGGGCCAGACAAGCAGCCCACGAAGCAGATGAGAGCTGAGAGAGAGACACAGCAGCAGCGTGCAGAGCAGACCTGCCCTGGGAGTAGAGCTGTAGCAACTGGAGCCAGTGAGGCCAGAGAAGCAGCCCAGAGAGCTGAAGGCAGAGCAGCAGCAGCAGCTGTACTGAGGCAGTGTGGAGCTGGGGCTGGAGCAGTCTGGAGCTGGGTGCTGGAGCAGTCTGGAGCTGGGTGTGCTGAGCAGCTGGGGAGAGCAAGGGAGATCCTGGGCAGTGGGCCCAGCACGAGGAGATGCCTCAGCCAAGAGGCTCTGCAGGCCATACTTGGAGGGGGATCATAACTCTGACAGAGCAGGGGTGACACTTGGGAGAAGGGTCCTGTCACTCAGAGCCTGAGAGAGTGTGGCCACCACCAGAGCAACTGTCTGATCCACAGCATCCCTGCAGCACAGCCAGGGCCTGAGAAGGAGGTTAGAGACTTAAAAAGAACAGACTGTGAAGTGCTGTGATGTCCATAGACATTGTTTGTGATGGTCCCTGCCACAGAGTGGGGTGATGTGTTTTCCTTTAATCTTTCCCATTTTTCTTTCTTCTTTTTTTAAAATTAATTGTTAATTAAATAACTTGTATTTGCTTTAAATTGTATGATGTGATCAGTGGGTCAGAGAAGTGCGCAGTGCACAGAGAGTACCTGGGAGTGGGGACACCCTATCCCCTGTCCTGGGTGACCACAGCAGGGTTAGGGATTGAGCCCCCCAGGAATCCTGGGCCCAGCTTTGTTGGGGTTACGAGGACTCTGCCAGACGGGAGAGTGGAAAGGGAGTCCTCAAGGGCAGGGAGGCCTCTGGGTAAAGGAAATGGGAGCGAGGACTCAGATCCTTTCGCTAGCCCACTTCACCAGGGTAGTGCAGAAGCCAGGAAAGTTTCCCACAATAGTGGGACCATTCCCCCGCTTACATAACTGGCGTCACGAACAGGATCCTATCCACAGGGTCCACCCCATTGGTTTACTGGTTGAGTTCTAGTAACACTGTCCAGGCCTGGTTGGCCACTCTACCATGGCTGGAATTGAAGAACTACGAACCCAGTTTGCTGAACGTCAGCGCAAATTATCAGACCAAGCAGAGGCATTACAACAAGCTAGAACTGAACAGAGAGAAGTCTTATCGCTGGCCAAGGCAGTAATAGATCAACAGACAGCAGAAGCTAAGAAACCTCCTACTATTTATGTCCCACGGGAGCGGAAGGTCACAGAGTTTGGTGGCTTCCCAACTAGACCAAGAGAAATTACAGTAGAGGAGTGGGTCAAGTCTGTGAAGGCGGCTCTGCGTGTACTAAGAGTACCTGAAGAAGATCATGTGGACTTCATAGAGGAGCACCTCAAGGGCCAGGCCAAGGCCACAGTAAAGTTCATAGCAGTGGCAGACAAGAAAGATGTGGAAAAGGTATTTGAACTCCTTATAGAAGTGTATGGAGACAAGGCACTTATTTGAACACGACTAAAGGAGTTCTTTGAGAGAAAGCAGAAGCCTGGTGAAACTGTCTGGGCATGCGCATATGACCTCCAGGAGAGAATGAGTAAAGTGGAGCGGCGAGACCCTCAACGAGTTCCAGACCCAGATACAATTCTGAAAGGGCAGTTGGTGCTGGGGATCTGTGATGACTCCCTCCAACGTGCAATGAAAAGGAGGTTTAAAGAAGAGCCCAGTAAGAAGTTCCATCAACTCATGCAGGCTGCCATTATGTGGTCAGAAGAAGAGGAAGTTCCTGTAGCGGAGACAGCCAAGCCTAACTCCTGCACACAAAGTGAGGGCCTAGTGAATGCAGCTGTTGGGGAAAAGGCCCTGCCCCAAACAGAGCTAACGTTGGAAAGCTTAAGTGAAGCTATCCAAAAACTGGTAGTCCAACAGGGGGAGATGCTGAAGTTGATGACCAAGTTGATAAAAGAAAAAAATCCCATTAGTATGCCAAAGTAAACAAGGGCACTGAGATCCCAAAGAGCCCCACTGAAGTACGAGCTGGGAAGATACATTTGCTACACTTGTGAAAGGCCAGGACATAGTAGCTGAGAATGTTCACTGAGAAGGAGAACAGAGTCCCAGGCACTCAAAACCAATGGGGCACCAGAAGCGAGTGGTCCATCTAGAGTAGAAGTGGCAGAAGGATTCCTAAGCCTGTCCTTGGTGGAAATTCCCTCTGTATACAGTGTTGAGAGGAACGTTGGCAGTGCCAGCATATCTAGCGACTTCTGTAAGCGAGCATTTGGAGACTGTCTAACTGCTGAAGTATGTATAGCAGGGGTGAAGACCAGATGTTTGTTAGATCCTGGCTCAGAAGTCACCACCATTATTGAGTCGCATTTTCAAAAATATTTGAAGGACAAGGACCTGACCATGCATAGCACACGGTTTGTACGTCTAACAGCTGTTAATGGACTGGCAATCCCAGTGGTGGGGTGCCTTGAAGCAGACATAGAGCATATGGGCCAAACACTGCCAGGAAAATGCATCTTCATCTTGAAAGACAAAGCCTCAAAAGGGAGCCATAAGGGAGAAGGAGTCCCGGAATTCTAGGAATGAACATCATTAGCGAGCTGAAGGAGCTACTCTTACCAGGAGAAGGAACCAGGAGGATGAACTGTCACGAGCACTCTCCGAAGAATGCTGTACTGAGTAGAGTGCTGGCTCGAGCGGAGAGGCAGAGTCATTCCCTGGGCCTCACAAGGAGTATTAAAAATGTTAAAGTGGGCAGAAAACAGAAGATCATTATTCCTCCTTGGAAAGGTAAGATTCTTGATGAACACCGCTGTGTACCAGAAAATGAGCTGCAGCTGACGAGGGAGCAGGGAGGACGAGTTACCTTTCTTCAGGAAAGATGTGGTGGGAGACTGCCAGTTGCAGTTCAGGTGGCACACCAGGGGCTGATTCCTGCACATGTGGCTGGCATAGGGGCATTGCCAGAGAGGCATCAAGAGGTCTTTTCTGGGGATACGGTGACCAATTGTGATGACCAGGTCAAAGGTCACCATGATAGGCTGAAGATAGCCTGGAAAGTTGCTCTCAGTACAACTAAATACACTGCCCAAAATAGGAAAAGGATTTATGATCACAAGTCCAGTAGGGTTCTGGCATAAACAGATAAGTAAGAGTTAATAGAACAAAAGTACTTCATATCTCTTTTGCCTGTAAAGGGTTAACAAGATCAGTGAGCCTGGCTGTCACCTGACCAGAGAACCAATCAGGGGACAGGATACTTCCAAATCTTGAGGGAGGGAAGTTTTTGTGTGTGCTGTTAGTTTTTGGTTGTTCTCTCTAGGTTCTGAGAGGGACCAAACATGCAACCAGGTTTCTCTCCAATCTCTTTGATACAATCTCTTATATGTCCAGAATAGTGAGTGCTAGGTAGATAAGGCGAGTTAGGCTTATGTTTGATTTCCTTATTTATAAATGTGTATTTGGCTGGAAGGAGTTCAGATTGGTATTTTGCTGAAAGGATTTTAATTTGGACTTGTATACTTAGGCTGGGAGGGTATTCCCAGTGTCTATAGCTGAAATACCCTGTAACATATTCCATCTTAAATTTACAAAGATAATTTTTACTGTTTTTCCCTCTTTAATTAAAAGCTTTTCTTGTTTAAGAACCTGATTGTTTTTTTTATTCTGGTGAGACCCCAGGGGACTGGGTCTGGATCCACCAGGGACTTGGTGGGGAGAAAGGAGGGAAGAGGGAGAGAAAGGTTAATTTCTCTCTGAGTTAGGATTACTTTCTCTCTCAGGGAGAGTCTGGGAGGGGGATTAAGAAGGCGGGGGAAGGTGGATTTTCCACTCTGTTTTAAGATTCAAGGAGTTTGAATCACAGTGATATTCCAGGGTAACCCAGGGAGGGGAAGCCTGGGAGAGGCAACGGTGAGGGAAAGGGTTTACTTTCCTTGTGTTAAGATCCTGAGGGTCTGGGTCTTGGGGGTCCCCGGGCAAGGTTTTGGGGGGACCAGAGTGTACCAGGCACTGGAATTCCTGGTTGGTGGCAGCGCTACAAGTACTAAGCTGGTAACTGAGCTTAAAGGAATTCATGCTGGTACCTCATCTTTTGAACGCTAAGGTTCAGAGTGGGGAATTATACCATGACAGCTCTGATCCGATCTAGTGACTGTGAACCAGTTCGTAGCGGTAGACGCTGGAAATGTAATAAAATACAGGACAAATGGAAGCCAAATCCCCTCACTGTGGTCACCCACAACAATCCCAAACTGTTAGTGTACACTAAACAGCCTGAACAAGGAGGTCCTAAGTGAGTAGTACATAGGGACCAGCTAAAGCATTGGACTACAAATCTGACCAGGGCTCGTAGAAGGCATAGTGCAGCATTTCCAGAGAAGACTGAAACCAATGAGGTAAACCCAAACCCTAACGAGAATGGTCAGATTCCTCAAACTGACCCAGTATTACCCAAGGATAGGGAAACAGAAAATATGGGTAACGAACCAGCAGTCTTAAGAAGGTCCCAGAGGGCTAATAAAGGTGTACTTACTGTTAGACTTAGAGATAATTATGTTATTGGTTCTATGTAGTGTTTTAATTAATATTGTTATGTATAGTATTTAGAAGTAGATGTGGAGTGTTAACTATGTTAAATGTTCTTTTGATAATTGTTAATGGGTTTTTAATATAATATGATGTGGATATACCTTGTTTTTATGGGCCCTGGATGTATTGGTGTGAGTATTGTGGCTCTGGCAGAATTTTAGCAGGGGGGGGATGTAAGGGGACTGTTATCCCCTTACTAACATTCAGTGGGGGTATTTCAGTTGCTAGCTCCCAGCACTAAAAGGGGAGAGATCGACGGTAAATCAGGACCCTGAAACTGACAGTCCCCAGGAACAATGGTGAGAGGCCAATGCTCCAGGTCAGCCTGATTGACAGGGCGGGCAGGCTAATCAAAGAGACAGAAGGCCAGGGTGGGTCCTGTCCTCCGTGTGAGCTGAAATTGCCTAGGTCAGACAGAGTGGAGCTGAGCTAAGGTGAGAGTAGTGGCCCAAGCTAAGCTGCTGGGAGCAGAGCTGGAACCCAAAAAGCCAGAGCACAGCCCAGAGAGAGCAGACCTGCCCTGGGAGGAGAGCTGCAGCAACCAGAGCCAGAGGGGCCAGACAAGCAACCCAGGAAGCAGGTGAGAGCTGAGAGAGAGTCACAGAAGCAGCCTGGAGAGCAGACCTGCCCTGGGAGCAGAGCTGTAGCAACTGGAGCCAGTGAGGCCAGAGAAGCAGCCCAGAGAGCTGAAGGCAGAGCAGCAGCAGCAGCTGTACTGAGGCAGTGTGGAGCTGGGGCTGGAGCAGTCTGGAGCTGGGTGTGCTGAGCAGCTGGGGAGAGCGAGGGGACCCTGGGCAGTGGGCCCAGCTCAGGGAGATGCCTCAGCCAAGAGGCTCTGCATGCCAGACTTGGAGGGGGATCATAGCCCTGACAGAGCAGGGGTGACACTGGGGAGAAGGGTCCTGCCACCAAGAGCCTGACAGAGTGTGGCCACCACCAGAGCAACTGTCTGACCCACAGAGTCCCTGCAGCACAGCCAGGTCCTGAGAAGGAGGCCTGGGACCTGCAAGAAACAGACTGTGAAGTGCTCTGATGTCCACAGACACTGTTTGTGATGGTCTCTGGCACAGAGCGGGGTGATGTGTTTTCCTTTAACCTTTACCATTTTTCCTTATTCTTTTTTTAAAATTGTTAATTAAATAACTTGTATTTGCTTTAAACTGTATGATGTGATCAGTGGGTTAGGGAGATGCGCAGTGCAAAGAGAGTACCCGGGAGTTGGGGCACCCAATCCCCTGTCCTGGGTGACCACAGCAGGGTTGTGGGTTGATCCCCCCAGGAATCCTGGGCCCAGCCTTGTTGGGGTTACGAAGGCTTTGCCAGACAGGAGAATGGAAAGGGAGTCCTCAAGGGCAGGGAGGCCTCTGGGTAAAGGAAGTGGGAGCAGGACTCAGATCCTTTCGCTAGCCCACTTCACCAGGGTAGTGCAGAAGCCAGGAAAGTTCCTCATAGTAGCAGGACCATCCCCCCGCTTACATAAAGTTTTGACCTAACCCAAGTCTGTTGGCCACAATGTGCTATAGAAAACCCAACAGTTGCCCCCGCACCTTATGTGGAGAAGATCTGTGAAGTTGGGTCTTCCACACTACAAAAGAGAGCCCGAATTATGAGATGGTCTAGTGTAGGGCTTTCTCTTTGTCTTTGATGTTGAAGCTGCTCCACTATGTATAAATAATAAACAGAAAGATTAACTTAGCTCTTCTACATCCTAGGTGAATGCTCAAAACACTAGGCTTTAGAGTCATCCTCATGATCTTGTCCCTGGCCCAGTGTTTATTCATTGTCATTCATAGTGGCAATTCTTAGCCTATCTCACCTGCAGGGTCTGATCCCGTAGAAGTGCTCTGAAGTAGCCCAACTCCACACAGGGGACAGCAGGGGACCTTTAGCTCAATTGCTCACCTGGGGTGTGAGATGCCCTGGTTCAGATTCCCTCTCTGGGTCTCTAACGTCCCAGGTGAGTGTTCTAACAAGTGGGCTAAAAGATATAAAGCATTGCTTCTTCTTCCCCGGGCATGTCTTGCAAAAAATGACAAGAGAGGATTCACAGCTGAAAATCTGAAAAAAGCTAGGTGCCTACCTCCAGCCCAGATTTAGGAGCTGAACTCCCTGAGAGGGGCAGGCTTAAGACACATCCTTCTCATCAGCATCTGGCTTTGGCTAATTTAAGCATCTCCCTGCCTAGCATGATGGCTTTTGTGGATCCCATTCTTAGGTGCCTGTCTCTTCCCATTCATTGTATAGGGAGCTTGGGTGCCTAATCAGGACTTGTGGATCCACTGGCTGTCTTGGTCTCTTAAAATGAGGTGTTGCCACACATTGCAATGCCTTAGTCTGTTTGTGGATCTGAGCTTTGGCCACTCAGTGAAAACCAGAAACAAGAAGTTAGGAACATAGAATCCCTCATCTCTCATATGTGTCGTTACCCCCGGGTTACAAGTTATGAGTCGAGTTGGTAGAATTGATTTCTTAAAAAAAAAAGTAATTTTGAGCAATATTATTGATGTTTATTTTTAAGCTCTCCCCCAATTTTTATTGATTTATGATTTCAGAGTTTTGCAAAATCAGGGGTTTTAAGCTCTGCCCCATCACCACAATGTTTATCTTTTTTAATTTTCACAGTTTCACAGGAAATTATGGTGGAGGGGATCATACAATGATTATTTAATGACAGTAGATACTGACTTTCAAAAAGTTAAAGCTAAACAAAATGTTATAATACACATTGTCAACATCACATGTAAAAATATACCAAGTAAATATCCTTAAATCAAACTGTAATAAGTTCTCAGGTAGCATTTTTCTTACTTTGTCTATCTGTCAATTTTGATTATCAATGGCAACATTTTTCGTTAGTTTGTGGGTGTTTGGTGAAATCGACATTTATTAATTTTCACCAATAAAAATTGAATCCCTCCTAGCCTAGTTATGAGGGAAATCCTCCTTTCTCCCTCCGCTGTTTTGTGTGGATTTCTGCATGCTCAGAACCCACCTACCAGATGAAGTCCTACAGGAGAAAGAAGCGCAGCAATGCCTATGTTCACCTGGTTTGAGGATCCGGCTGGGACTCAGACTTGAGAGGCAACGAGGCACCTCAAGTGAGGTAGCAGTGTGCATGTCTAGAAGCAGAAACATAAGCAGTTAGGGGACTTTTGCAGCAAAACTTTAGGCATTGAGTAAATGAAGATAATTACAGGGTTAGGCAACAGCTAAGTGGAGGCTTTGAGGATCTCAGTGCTGCTTAAATTTTGAACGTAGGTGTCTAAAGTAGTAGTGTTGTGTTAATTAAGATGGAATATGTGGGCCCAAAAAGTCAAAGGTGTTACCATAACGCTGTCACTGTCCAACATCAAACAATGTTAAACAAGGTTCAGGGTTTGATACACGCAGGCCTCAGCCTGCGTAATCCCATGGCAAACACACCATTAAAATCCTTTTAACCTTTTATTAAGGATAAAGAAAAGATGAAAGCATAGTTAAAGCATTTGAAAGGTAAGGTATTAAATAAGGTTTTCATGTTAACAATGTCCTTCGCTCCCTGTCCTTTTAGCTGAAGAGAGTTTTAGAAGGGAAAAAAAAAAACCACCCTCATCTGTCAGTCTCCTAGATGGCATCAAAGATGGTAATAACTGTCCTTTGGAGGGAAAGTGAAGAAATTAGTTGAGATGGGCTGCAGCTATTATTGTTAAAGTCCCTCCAATCCCATTTCATTTGAGGCAGCGGTTGGGACTTAACCTGTTTATAACATTTATTAGTGAACTTTCCATAGTTAATTCCCAAGCAGGCAAAAATGATGGGCCCAATTGTCACAGCAGTAGTTAGGCACCTAAATGGTTTTCTGGATCTGAGTCTTAGTGCTAAAGGAGCTGCCCTGAGCAAATGGAATACAAATAATTAGAAGTGAGCATCTCCTGTTTCCCAGACCAGTGCATAACCCACTGGACTGTGCTGCATACCAAAGAAGTGTAAGGAGCACAATAATTATATGGTAGGAGGCACAGGAAATGAATTAAATTGCATATTAAAGGTCTCTGCCATCACAAGTGAGTCTATGACATATTAGCAAAGGCTAAAACATTCTGAAAGGTACCAGTAGTTGGGTTCACAGATGGTAACCTAGTTAAAATTTCCTGGAAAGTGTCATGATTTTTTATCTTTCCATGTACATCTCAAAAAGTAGCTCTGGGATTCTCCAGTGAGTGGATCTTCTAGGGTACCTGTGATCATTAAAACTAATCAACCTCACCCAGTTGAGGCAGACCTACTTCACAGAGAATGGCAAGTAGATTGTGAGACTAGAAGAACTAGAGTCAACATATGAAAGTACAATTCGCTTAGATGTGACAATACCCGCTGGACAAGTCAAAAGACCCTGATGTTGCAGGTGCTGTTTGAGGGCTTCTCATGGCTTGACGGGAAGGGAAAAATCAGAATGATTATTACTTTTCACTCTTTGAAGACGTTCAGAATAAACTACTTTAGTATTTAATCCAAAAGAGCAGGGACTAGAATTTTAAAAATTACCCTACAAGAATTTGTTTTACAGTAGTTGGTGATGACTGAGGCACAGGGCTCAATCTGTGTGTAGCCAGCTTGGCCTTATGGTATCTTCCTAACATCACAGACCTAGACTAACGTGAGTAGCTGTTCTGCCCCCCTTTCTGTTTATTTATTTCCTTTTCTTGTTTTTCTTTTCCCTCTTCTCTTTCCTTTTTAAAATATCTCTTATCTTCATTTTGATAACTTTTTTTCTTATATTTTCATTTTCCCTTTCTCCTTTCTCTCCTTTCTTTTCTTTCACTCATCTTTTTTTCTTCTTTTTTGCTTTTTTTCTTTCCTTCCCTTTTGTTTTTGGTTCCTACATTTTTCTCCTTTCCTTTTTATTTTCTTTCTTCATTTCTTTCCTTTCATTTTCACCCTCTCCTTTCCTTTATTGCTTTTTTCTGTTCCTTTATTTTAATTTTACTTCTCCTTTCTTTTAGACTCAGAGACTTAAGGTCAGAAGGGACCATTATGGTCATCTAGTCTGACCTCCTGCACAATGCAAGCCACAGAATCTCACCCACTCACTCCTATTACTTTTTTTTCTTTCCTTATTTTTAAGGCTAGTCCAAATATTTCTATCAAAACTGTTTTTGAAAAAAAAAGAAATGGGTTTTCAATTAAACTAAAACCTTTGTGGTAAGTGTCTGTTTTCTGTGGACAATTTTTGACTTTTAATTAAGAAAATAAAAACCAGAAATTTTGAAGAGCTTTCAGAAGAAAACTTTTCTTTTTTCTTCCCCTCTCTCCCCCACACCCAAAAAAAGTAATAATTTTGCCCAGGGAAACAATTCCAACCAGTTCTGCTCTTCTTTATTTTTGGGGCTTTTCTCTCCTCCACTTTTCTTTCCTCTTCTGTTTGCCATTTGTTTTCTCTTCTCATTGTCTTCCCTTCCCTTCTCACATTGACTTGTTGTTCTTCCCATCCCACCCATTGCCCACAGGGTAAATTTTTATTTGATGTATTGTTCTTTTGTCTTCTTCACTTTTCTTATTTCACCCTTGTTTTCCTCCTCTACAGTTTATCATTTTTCCTCCTTATCTCTCTTCCTTTTCCTTTTATGTTCTCTTCTGATCTTTTCTTTCCTCTTCTCTACTATTCTGTTTTTCTACTTTTCTTTTCTCCTGTTCATCTGACACATTATTCCCTATTCCCCCCATCCTCCCTCTACCCCTCACAGATAGATCCAGTGTAGACATGCGGAACCAAACCACCGTGACCGAATTCACCCTCATTGGCTTCCTCTACCCCCACTATCTGGAATGCCTCATTGCTATTGGCTTCCTGGCCTCTTACTTGCTGATCTTGTCTGCCAATATCATGATCATCACCATCATCCTCTTAGACCGTCACCTCCACAGCCCTGTGCACTTCTTCCTGTGGAACCTCTCCTGTTTGGCGATCCTTATTACATCTTCTGTCCTACCCAAGGTGATTTCCAGCTTTCTGACAGGTGACAGGTCCATCTCCTACCTGGCTTGTATCACTCAGTGCTACTTCTACTTCCTTCTGGGCTACAGTGAGTTTGTCCTGCTGGCTGTTATGTCCTATGACTGCTATGTGGCCATCTGCAACCCACTGTGCTACACCATGGTCATGAATGTTCAGCTTGCTTCCAGCTCGTGGTGGGGTCTTAGGCAATGGGGTTTCTGGCCGCCATCATCCCCACCATCCCAGTCATCACCCTGCCCTTCTGCAATGCCAACCAGATTGACCACTTCTTCTGCGACGGCTTGGCCTTGGTCAAGCTGTCCTGTGTGGACACGAGCTTTGTGGAGCTGCTGAGTTTCATGGCCTCCTCATCTATCCTGCTGGGCTCCTTGATTCTGACGGTGGTGTCCTACACTTATATTGTTGCCACTATCTTCAGGATAACATCCCTCTCAGGACACAACAAGGCTTTCTCCACCTGCTCCTCCCACGTCATCAACATCATCATGAACTTTGTGCCATGGGCAGCTGCATCTTCATGTATGTCCGGCCTTCAGGCAGCGACATCTCACTCAACAAGCTGGTGGCCCTGCTCAACACAGTGGTGACCCTTCTCATGATCCCCTTCATCTTCAGCATGAGAAACCAGCAGATGAAACATTCCTTGAGGGGAGCCTTGAAGAGAAGCATGAACTTCTCAAGGAAGCATATTAACTTCTGAATGGGTTTTGTGAGGGGAAAAGAAGGGGAAATTAAACAAAAATAATAGTTATAGTACTCTTCTAAGTTATAGTACTCTCCTAAGAAGTGTTAGTTCCCTGTTCAAATCCCTTTTCTCCTAAGGCAGAGGGGGAAATTGAAGCTGGATCTTTCGCCTCCTAGTTGAGTACCCAAATGGCTGAGCTAAGAGTGATGAATGAGGCATCCTTCTCACTCCCCAGGCCTCTTGCGAAAAACACCTTTGGTGCCTTACCCCAAGAAAGTGTTCACAGCTGACAGATAGGCACCTCCCTGGAATCTCCCATTGGCTAGCCTAGATGAGGAACCCCTGAGCATGCTGGCTTTTGTCAATCCCATTTTTAGGTGCCTACCTTTCCCCTTTCATTGTATAGGGAGTCGGGTGCATAAACTGAGTCTTTGTGAATCCCTGTGAATTTCTAGGTACTAAAAGTCAGCTGCCTCAATGATCAGCACTGGAACATCTATATCCCTTTGTGAATCTAGCCCATGTTGTCTTGGTCTATTACTGGGAATGCTAGTTGATCCTGAAATATTAATAATAAATAGTAAAGACTATGAAATAAATGACAGTTCTGTAGGAGTGATTATGTGGTACACATATTGTGCCAGTGCGATGGTGCAATCATGGTGAAATGGACTGTGCATCATTATCTCTCTCAAGCTAACTCATCAAAATATGCGACAAAGAGTCCTGTGGCACCTTATAGACTAACAGACCTATTGGAGCATACGCTTTCACGGGTGAAAACTCACTTTGTTAGATGCATGTGAGTATTCACCCATGAAAGCTTATGCTCCAATACATCTGTTAATCTATAAAATGCCACAGAACTCTTTGTTGCTTTTTACAGATCCAGACTAACGTGGCTACCTCTCTGATACTTGTCATTGAAATAAATGACTCATCTATTTAACTATCGACTCTATCTATTCAGGTGGTGATTTTCAAAATAGATTGGAGATGCAAAAGTTGTCAATACTTGACTGACTAGAGGTCAGGATTCTGACCTAGATACCTTCTCGGTTTGGTCTGGGGTTTGAGGGCCCCACTGACCACAAGGCTCCCATGGGACCTGCATGGAGCCCTAGACTGAGACCTAGATTGAGACCAACAGACAGATGGGAGTGTGGGCAGGATGCAGAAGGTGTCATGGGGGCTGGAGATAAAACCAAACACTCATAACTCATGACTTGGGAAGTGTGGTTTCAGGAGATATTGACAATTGTGATTTCTGGATTTCAGTGCTGATTGGTCAAAGGGAGAGGAGGAACTACCACCAAAAGTTCCTGCCTGTGCCCCAGAGCAGGTGCTCATTGGATGCAGGACCTACATCATGCCCCCCTTAGCACTGCCCCGATCAAGTCTCTTAGCACTGCCCCCTGACCAACCAGCACTGAGGGGCGAGAACCAAATTTGACATCTAGAGTGTGAAAAGTTTGACGGGATGGGTGTGAAGAAATTTGTCAAGGTGTACAAGATGTGTATTCCATAACTACATTGACAGCCCACTTGGAATTTCACAAAATTCTAATTGAGGAAGCTCCCAAATGCCATTCAAAGTCAATAGGAGTTGGATGATTGTGAGACTTCACCTTCATGTTTTAATGGAATCATGTCCCAGAATAAGAATCCCTTTCCTTAGTCCTTCCCAGTCTGTTGAAAACTGAGACTTTCTTCAGGGGAATGAAACCAGTTACAGACTCTGTCCACCAGTCTATGGTCATTCGGTCATTTTTGTAGACCTTGATGATATGGCTAAAATATTAAAGGCTGAGACTGTCAGTTACCCAACTCCCCTTGGTTTTGAATTGCATTTTGGAGCCTAAATCCACTAGGATCCTTTGAAAATCCAAGTCTACAACCATGTAGGGAGTGATATCCATGCTCAGATGATCCAAACAGGACAGGGGATCTATTGATCTGCCCATAATAAGGGTATAATTGAAAATTTGGTCCCTTCTCTGAAGAGCTTTCAATTAAAGAAGACAGTTGGCTTCCACAGGAAGGAGGAGAGAGATTATGACATACATACATACTCAGATCCAGCTCCCTGATGTGCTCTGTTCTCTAAAAATCTTGACTCCCATCTGCCCCCAAGCCACCCACCCAACACACTTTTATTGCTACACTCACTCCTCTCCCAAAGCTAGGAATTGAACTCAGAAAAGCTGATGCTCAGCTACCTCCTATAAACAGTCAATCTTCTTGGAACAGACTTCTCTCAGGTCACTGGAGAAGTGTCCTTACTATGTTATTCACAAACATATTTATAAATCAGAGGTTTTATTATTCATATACCACCTCTTCTTAATAATCATGATTGGCGAAAATCACGGTCAAGACAAGATTGTCTCTAAAGGCTTAGATTGTTGCCATCAGTGACATAACTTTGTCAATTTCAAAGATCTGATGTCTAAGAGGAAGGTGAGGAAAAAACTTATAAAAAAAGGCAATAATGCAACTCTACACAGGAGGACAGAGTTCCTCCAGTGACCCATCAAACATCTCAGGCTATAGCTGAAGTACTGACAGTTCCAGCACACTGTCCCACTAACCTGCTTCAGCCCTGCCTTGGGGAGCCTGCATCCATGTGTCGCAGGCTAGTTCATTGTCCATGATACTTCCATGTCAAATACACTCAAGGCCTGTGCACCACTCAAGGCCTTTGCAGGTTTAGGCCAGGATTTTTAAAGGAGTGTAAGGGAGATGATTGTCCAGTTTACACTGAAAGTTACCCCCAATGGGAATGACACTGGAGTGAATTTCACCACTAGCCCTTGGCTGCTGAGAGGAACTTAACAAGAAGTTTGCAAATTATTTCCAAGGCTATTAGTGAATACATTTTAGACATGGAAACTTGTCTGCTGGGAGCTGGTTTGAGAACCACTGCATACATTTCACATGAGACAACAAGCAGCCATCATGTGGTAACAAATTGGAGTCATATCTGCCAGGGGATAGATTTGAACTGGAGATTTAGAAATTAATAGTGGGAAGAGCTGATATCCCTGGAGGATGCTGTACTTGGCTTTCTCTAGATCTATCACAGCATGGGAACAGCTCTGTGAATTTCCCTACACACACTCTTGACCAGTGTGCCTCAGCTCTGTCTTTAAGAAGTCACTCTAGGGATAAGAGGGAAGTTAATAACTACCCATGGTCCAGTGAGTTCTCAGTTCCATCCTGAGAATGCCAACAGGGGGAGGGGCAATTTGTTCCCAGTTGGATGTTGAGATCATGATGAAGTGAACACCATATCTCCTTACAGTCTAGTCAGACCTCACATCAGTTCCACCAAGATCTATGCTGTTCAGATCACTGGCAATTAGTGCTTAAAGCTTTTGGCCTACCTATCAGTTATATTTGTTTTTGACATTTCTAGATACAATTTATACATCCTTGTTACATGTCCTTCAGAAGCCTGTTCCTGAGAAGCTTATATAAATTGTCTAGGGTCTAAGGTGTCAGACCCTTATTGCAACAAACACATCTTAATCATGATAAAGAATATGTCTACTATAAATGCTTGGAGAACTGAGAGTAAACCAATATTCTGACCTTGATCAACAAGAACAGTTGACATTGCAATTTGGACTGGACCATCTCTGAATTTAATGGTAGTTTCTTTATTGCTGAGTTGATTTAATTGATCAAAGTGCTTACAAACAGAATACAATTAAAATTTCTCTGAGGCACCCATAGTCAGTAGAACCCTGGGGATTTTATCCCAGTAGTCACTGAACAGTACAGAAAGGATCGATGTCTGAGATTCACTAGCAGAGAAGCTTCTCGGTCAAGATAAGTCAGTTCAGAAATGATGGAACTGCTCAGAAGTGGGAAGGTTTGACTGCTCAGAGTAAAGTATTTGTGGGATAGTCTGAGGCATTTTCCTTCTTTACTATTGTGACCCCAAGTTCATTTTATGGAGCCATCAACACCTAAATTATCTCCAGAATTGAAGGAAAAATAGACAATCACTTTCACTCTCTCTCTCTCTCTTTCTCTCATCTAATCACTCAATCTAATTTACTCTTATGTATCTAATCTACAGAATTGTTCTTAATTTTGTTCTTTCTGTCTTTTCAAAGATATTATGCAAAATGTCTTTCTATCAAGGTAACTAATAGTAATGAATGATTCATCTATCTGCCTATCGACTCTATCTATTTGCAATGTCATTTTCAATGATACCTAAAATATATTCATCTACAGGATTCTCTCTCATCTCACCCAGATTTGAGAGTCCCACAGACACACTGGAGAATCTTGTCTGTGAAGAACAGAAATTGGTCCAGCTGTGTTCCAGTAACAGTGAGAGGTAAATCTAACCACATTTGCTGGCAGTGAAGTATAAGATTAAATGAGACCAGCCATGTGTCTGGGCTGTTTGTTATTGGTTTGTCTAGTGTTTATTCTCTCAACACTCTCGTATCTCATTCTCATTAATGGGATGGCACTGTGTGAGGTAGGGAAGTGGGAACACATGTGGAGGTGCTCTTTAATAATCATTCATAGGGCTGCATGTCTGTCACAATGGGAAAGAAGTCACAGACACTGTGATTTTCCCATTTGTTCATGACTTTTTGTGTGTGTCCATGACTCACTCTGCAGTGGTGGCTCCTGCAGTGCCTGTCCTGTGGGGCTGTACCCAGCCCCCCACTCCAGGCATTGTGACCAAGTGCATGGGGTCGCAGCGCCGCTCAGGTGTGGCCCAACTCCCACTCTGGAGTGGACACAGCAGCTACCAATGTCCGTTCCTGAGGTGAGTGTTGGACGTGGTTTCAGAATCACCAGCTAGAGATGAGTAAAATCCAAGGGATAGAAGACCTGAGCTGTGTGAACACAGAGAGATGAGAAAGGGGACAGGGTGAAGCTGATTATGTAACGTTTATTCTATCTAATCTATCTTTCTATCTATTATGAGATCCCATGGAAACCCCTGAAAGGGATCTAAATACCTATGTGGTCTCAACAGGACCGAGCTATGGAGGAAAACCTAACAGCAGTGACAGAGTTTATCTTTCTGGGCTTCTCAGACCTCCAGCATCTGCAGCCCCTTCTTTTTGTCCTTATCTTACTCATCTACCTCTTCACACTGATAGGAAATGGCCTCATCATCACTGTCACGGTTGCTGACCTGGCCCTCCACACCCCCATGTATTTCTTCCTCAGGAACTTGTCAGTCTTGGAGATCTGCTACACTTTAGTGATCATCCCTAAGACATTGACCAACCTCCTGTCAGAGAAGCAGGCTATTTCTTCCCTGGGCTGTGCAGTCCAGATGTACTTCTACATTTTCTTTGGCAGCACAGAGTGTGGCCTGCTGACTGTTATGTCCTATGACCGGTACATTGTCATATGCAACCCCATGCGTTACTCACTCATCATGAGCAGAAAGGTCACCCTAAGCTTGACAGCTATGGTGTGGATCGTGGGCAAGTTGGTGGCATGTGAGCAAACAACAGCCATATTAACGTTACCCTTCCATGGGCCGAATAAAATCAACCACTTCTTCTGTGACATCCTCCCAGTGCTTAGGCTGATGATCACGGACACATCGCTCATCAATGCCATTATTTCCTTTCTCACTATGGTGTTAACAATAGTCCCCCTTAATCTTAATCATCACCTCCTATGCAAGCATCATCTGCACCATTCTGAAGATGCACTCAGGAGAGGGGAGACACAAAGTTTTCTCCGCTTGCTCCTCACACTTAATCACAATCATCTTCTACTGCAGCGTCTTTATCACCTACATGAGGCCCAGTTCCAATGTCTCTGTCGACACCGATCGAGCCCTCGCCCTGTTGTACGCGGTCATTATTCCAACATTCAACCCAATAATATACAGTCTGAGGAACAAGAAGTCAAGGAGGCTCTGAGGAAATACTTGACCAAGAGTAACTTCTTTGTTTCCATAAATACAGTTGTTTTTTTCTGATCATTGAGCCGCACTGAAGTGTCTCAACTTGGGAGGTGTCACAAAGTCAGAAAATGTCTGTATTATTGCTTAACAATATGATGTATAATTTGGTTTCCCTTTTTAGTTCTATATTGGCAGTTGACTCTGCGGGGGATAGCTCAGTGGTCTGAGCATAAGCTTGCTAAACCCACAGTTGTGAGTTCAATCCTTGAGGGTGGCATTCAGGGATCTGGGGCAAAAATCTGTCTGGGGATTGATCTTGGTTTAAGCAGGAGGGTGGACTAGATGACCTTCTGAGGTCTCTTCTTACTCTGTGATTCTATGACTGTGTAATGTTAAAGCAAAGGAGGTTGTAACGTGTGCTGTTAATGAACCCATGACGGGTCATTCAGCCTCTGAGGTACCCACTTCAAAGGGTTAAGACAGCAATGGGCTGGGTCATCAACTGGGGAAAGAACCAACTTGGCTAGCATCATCCATGTCAGGAGGTTTTACTCTTCCTAAGGCTAGGGCTGAGATCAAAAGACCCTGAAGGGTTAAAAAGGAAGTGGTTGGCTCTGCTGGAACATGACAAAAAGACCCAGAGCCAACAGGGTGAAGAAAGACAGACAGACAGAGTGAGAGGCAGGAACTGCAGTGGTCAAGCTGTAACTTGGTGTCCAGAGAGAACAGGAGACACCAAGGGGCTGGAGGGGAATGTCAAACATAAGGAAGACAATGGGTCCTGTAGGTCTTTTTGTTATTTTAAAAATCTGCTTCTCTAAGCACTGTGCATGTTTTGGACAAATACTCCTGTTTCTGTGTCACTGCAAATTATTCTTGACCACAGGGTCCCAACAGGGAACTTTGGCATAGTCCAAGAACATCTGGACCTGAGAGGTAATGGGTTTGGCACCCATGAAGGGGGAAACTGGTAACTCCGTTGGAGTGTGGCTGGATTTCTGGATCCCACCCCAGAGAGAAGTAGAGGCATGAGCTGGCCACATGGAAGGGGTTCACTCCTGGGGCTGGAGAAGGGTCTCAGAAAGGGGCAGCTTACTCAGGAGGCATCCAGAAGGGCAGGTCACATTTAAAGTCTGGTCTGTATTTTATTACATCCACGTTTTAGGAAAGATGTGGACAAATTGGAGAGAGTCTGGAGCAGGGCCACCCAGAGGTTTCAGGGGGCCTGGGGCAAAGCAATTTCAGGAGCCCCTTCCATAAAAAAAGGTTGCAATAGTATAGAATATTATATTCTAGTGGGGGCCCCTGTGGGGCCTGGGGCCTGGGGCAAATTTCCCCACTTGCCTCCCGAGCAGCCGTGGTCTGGAGGAGAGCAACAAAAATGATCAAAGGGTTCAAAAACCTGACAGGAAGAAAGGTTAAAAAAACTGGGCCTGTTTAGTCTTAAAAAAAGAAGGCTGAGGTGGGACCTGGCAACAATCTTCAAGTATGTTAAGGGCTGATATAAACAGGACGGTGATAAATTGTTCTCCCTGTCCATTGAAGATAAAACAAGAAGCAATGGAATTAATCTGTAGCAGGGGAGATGTAGGTAATAGATTAAGAAAATCTTTCTAACTAGAAGGGCAGTTAAATTCTGGACCAGGCTTCCAAGGGAGGTTGTGGAATCCCCATCATTGGAGGTTTTTCAGAAGTTGGACAACACCTAGCAGGGCTGCTCCAGGTTTACTTGTTCCTGTCTTAGCACAGAGGGCTGGACTTGATGACCTCTTGAGGTCCCTCTCAGCCCTACATTTCTATGAATGTCTGACAGCTACAACTGCCTAAATGACTTCTAATCTCCTACCAACAGCATTTTCTGTTAAAAAAACAAACAAACAAAAATAAAAACACCTGGGAAATTCACTCACAAAGAATTTGTGAACTCAGAGTTAGGTTTGTATAGGGCTGGTGACATAGCATGCCTGTGTACTTTAGCAATTTTGTGATTGTCACCTTCATTGAGACCTTTGTTTTCCATTGTAACCTCCTTGTTGGTTTAGAACATCCAGATGCTAGTGAAAAAGTGGCCCATCCTGACAGCATCAGTCTTTCTGAGCACTGCTGCCCCTGCTAGAGTGCAGGATGCATTGGAAATCACTCACAGAGAGAGATCCATCACTGGCCATCAATGCATACTGATTCTTCTGTCCTGGAACAATGGGTTTTCTGCTGGCAGGGCCACAGACTTTGACTGACTCGCTACACAGAAGCAAACAGGGATAGGATTTGGAGATGGGAAATTCCCTCAGCAAAAGCACCTGGAAACAGGGCGTGGCTTTGAGACTCAGCATCACCTAAGGATGCTGACCAGAACCAGGGGTGGTGAGATCAGACTGAGAGGGGTGCCTTGAGGATGCTGTTCTTCTAAGTTCTGTACCTCTGGCGTGGTGCTGTAAAATGTTTGTGTCTCTTGCTTTCCTGCTGCATTGTCCCTGAAGGATTTGTCTGGGCTCCCACTGCCAGGTGAGGGTGATGGGTATAATCAATTGGTGGACGGGAGAAATGAGTCAGTTGTTTTGTGGTCTAAGACAGGTGAACTGCAGACTCCCACTGCCTAAGAAGGGTGTCATGCAGGGGGTCCTCACCTGGCAATATGCCTAAAAGAGACCCAGAGCTAGAGATAGTGACCAGTCACTATCTAGAAAAAGAGGGGTTAGAATCACATGGGAACCATAGTCTGGATCTGAGTACAACAGACTGATACCTGACAAGGGGGAGAGCAGGGCCAGGTTGTAACAGCCCCCATTGAAATAAATGAGGCAGTTCACATTTCCAAGCTATTGTTTCAGGCTCTCTGCATACTCAGACATTGCCACAGGGGGTTCACTCAGGTCATATTTGCTAGGTTTTCTTTGCAACCACACCCTCTAAAGACTTAGGGCTAGAGTCACAAGGGGGATTTAGGTGCCTTACTGCCTAACTTAGGTTCCTAAGGCCAACATTTAGACACTATTAACAGTTATGAAACCCCTGCTACTTTGCCCTATAGTTGCCTAATGTCCTCAGGTGCCCAAATTTCCACCAGTAAAGTCCCAGAGGTGCCTATATTTTTGCCAGTGGGCTTGTGGGAAGCCGTCAAATTACTGACACCATTGAGCAGCTCAGCCCTGACTCATGCCAACTCCCCAGTGGCATTTACAAACTTGGTGCTCCCTCAGGTATCTCACTTGTGGGGGTCTAATCTGGTAGGTGTGCTCAGAGGTGTCTCTCAATCTCCTCTGTTGAAGCTGTTCTACTCCCTCTTTAGCCACTGGGGGAGTAGTAGCCTGGATTTTGAGGCACCCCAGAAGGGGAATGGAACTTCTTAGTGGCCCAGCAAGAGAGCTGGGGCCTGAAGCGACCAGAGAGGGCATGAACATTGCCTCCTGTGGAAAACCCCTGGGAGTACGGCTCAACACCAAGGCCAAGACCATTGATAGATTACAGGATTTATTAAGGACCTGAACCCAAGGAGGGCTACAGGGAGAGAAAGTGCAAGCCTGCACACACTCGACCAAGGGCCCACACTATGGGTGAGAACCCCAACCCCATTACACCCTTGTTTTCAGTTGCTTATAACTTTGCCAAATTCTTTCTGCTATCATGGCTAAATTCAATTTGGGTGTGTTACTCCCTTCCTGCAGGTTCAAGGTAAAACTAAATTCTCTAGGCTCCAATTCACCCCTAATTAAAAATTTTGTAAAGCAGCTCACACTATTATATCTACATGTTATAATTTAGTCACACATCACAGGGTACAAATAAGTCCTATTGACTCCCTAAAGCATATGTGGTTCTTCCTGAAAGAGAGACAGGAGTCAATTTGGAATGGGGAAAGGTGGTGGTATGCTACTGAAGCTTGATCAGCTGTGGAGGTGACTTGAATTCATAGAGATCTTGGTCCTCCGATTTCCAGAGCAGTCTAGGATAGACTGGAGGACAAAGTTAATAATGTGTGGATCTTATGGCAATAGGGCATTCTCTAGTTCTCTGCTAAGGCAAATGGAGTCTGGTGTCTCTGCTCACACCACACCCATATCCCAGTCTCCAGCTAAAATACCATACTCTACCCCAAATCCAGTTAGCGCTTTAAGTTTCTGCTGTCAAATGGTCAAAATAGAATTTTTTGCTCAAATAAAGATTTGTAGCTGGGATTTTCAAAGGACCCCAGGGAGTTAGGCACCCAGCTTCCATTGGACATAGTGCAAAGCTAGCTGGGTTCCTAAATCCCTTGGGCCTCTTTGAAAATCCCAGTCTCAGTCCTTGCCATTAGGTAAACCAAGTTTGAAAATCTGGTCCAATATGTCATCAGTAGGTTTCAGAGTCACCACCCTATCTGAGAAGTAATGGAACCAAAATTCATCCCTGGCATAAATCCATTGATTTAAATGATGTTAGAACAGATATTTTAATCTGGGTATTCCTAAAGACCCCTAAGAATTATAGATGCTCAAGACCTCTTTCCATTCACAGCCCTATAGGGTCATTTATCAGGGTCATATATGGAGAGTTTATTTTCCATCCATAGGGCTTAGATGCTTAATTCTGCAGAAATTGTCAAAAGACACCAGAAAAGTGGCTGTGATCTATGCTCCACTCCAAAGAGCCACAATCTGGCTTTGGATATCAGTGGGTATAGACGTACATCAACATGAACACTACTATTTCCAAATACAATTTACATCACCATTACACAGTACAGTTACAGGTATTTCACCAGAGAACAAACTGACAATATCTCCCTCCCATTCCCCCTCCTCCCCACTGTAATTCCACCCAAAGCAGCTTCATCTTTGAACACAAATGCTCTAGGGATGTGTTCTCAAGAATCCTTTTAAAGAATATATATTTAAGTTCTCCTTCAAGGTCTCCATTGTTAGTAATGCAGAGCCAGCATCATTTGTTTATTTGAACTGGTAGGTGAGAGGCATTTCACATATTACTATAGCTATTATAATGATTGTGAATGTTTATTCTTTCATGGATGTTTTGAATCTCCATCTATCTAGTCTATTTCACCATTTCTCGCTTTAGTGAGTTATATGAAACTTTCTGGTGCTATGGGGTACACAATTTCACTCTTCTGTAGTGTCTGAAGGGCACAGACATTTTCAGTATAAACACTTTATTTATGTTGTGCTTTTGTTTCTGAGTGTACAGCTAATTTGCAAACATGAGAGAGTATAATCTTTCTGATTTAGGTAAGGAGAAAACTAATGTATCCTGATATCAGTTGGACTTTGGCACTTTGTATGCTGAAAATTTGGAAACATAAAATAGATCAAAATAAAACATAGGGTGATTCTATATATTACCACTATCTTTTACTAATGCTTTTAATAAAGCATTCATAATCTTCATCTTCACCATCACCATCATCTCTGTCTCACAGTCAATATCGAATCTATCAGAATCAGGTGGGTAGCAAGCGCTTGTCATAATATTATTTTCCCTTTTCTTTTTGTGTGTGTTTCTTTCTGTCTCTATCTGTCCGACCATTTGTCTCTCTGTTGGAATGCTCAAAACTTTCCAGTGTTGTGGAGGCAGAATATGGCTTTTCTGTAAAGCCTTGTATTAATCTTCCACGCCATTGAGGGGCATGTAGATTTCATATATGCAATCATGAGAAACTGCAATTTATGTCATTTAGCTAAACTGAAAACAAATGGATCCCAATACCAAGAGGACTGCCATACTTTGCATGGTGGAAATATCAAGAAGTTAAAGAAAGAATAAAATGATTGCTTATTTTGTATATTTTATTATTTAAAAATAAGTTATACTCCTCATCATTCTATCTCACCAAATTATTCACTCTTCATCTACATGCATCTCTCTCTCTCTTATTCTGAGTTAATTGAAATTTACAGTTGTTGTGGAGGGTAGAATCTGGCTTTTTAGTAGAAAGACATTGTAACCTACTATGTCTTTGACAGGTAGATACATTTCATACTTATCCTTTTATCCTTTTTTAAAATGTTTATTTTGAATGAAATCTGGAAATGTATAGCAGCTAAAGAAATGAAGATTAGATTGTTTTTATATTTTACTAGCTAGTGGTAATAATCTTTCTCTCCACTGTCACTGTTTTCACAGTACCATGCCTCTGACTGTAGTACTAGAGTTACAGTCCATGAAGATTAAAATCCTTTATTTATCACTTGAATATGTGTGATATGGTCCATGGAAGGACAAACTTTCTCCAATGCACAAGCACTAGTCCTGGCTAAGGGAAAGACTGGTATCTAAGAGTTAAAGCAAAGATGGTGAATCAGGAGCTTTCCTATGTCCCCTTCAGGTACTCGTAAAGGCGTGTGACCTACCAGTAAGGGAAGGATTCTTGAGTTCTCTCCCAAGCTCAGAAAGGGAGTGAGCTCTGCTGTTTAGTGATCTGGGAGACTCAGAATCAGGACTCCTGGGTTCTATTCTCAACTATGAGAGGTGAGTAGGGTCTATTGGTTAGAGAAGCAGAGGTTGGGAGCCAGCACTCCTGGTTTCTAATCCAAGTTTTGGCAGGTGAGTGGGGTCTAGTGGATTAGCACAGGGGGCTTGGAGACAGGTCTCATGGATTGTATTGCAGGCTCTGGGAGGGAGTGTATTGTAGTGGTTAGAGCAGTGAGGTCTAGGAGCCACGAGCATTCTTCAGCCCTGGGAATGGGGCATGCTCTAGCACTGACATTACTGGGGTCTAATACAAGCTCCAGAAGACAAGCAGGTTCTAGGGTTCAGATCAGAGTCAGGGAATCAGGATGTCTAGCCTCCATTCCTGGATCTGAGAGGGAAATGGGATCTAATGGTTAGAGAGGATTAGTAGGAAGAAATTCTAGATTCCTGGTTCTGCCAGTGACCAAACTGAAATATGCAAATTCTTGTATGATAACTCCTTTTCCCTTCTTTATAGACCATTCTCCTCTCTGCTGCAGCCAGGTGAAGATGTGGTCATGGAGAATCAAACCACACCAACTGAATTCATCCTTCTTGGATTTCATAATATTCAGGGGTTACATTTCCTACTGTCTTGGGTTATCTCCATCATCTACATCTTCACCATCTTGGGGAACATGCTCATCATCTTCCTCTCCTTGGTGGAACCATGTCTCCAAACCCCAATGTACTTCTTCCTGGGAAACCTCTCCCTCCTAGACGTCTGCCTGACCACCACCACTGTCCCCCAGATGCTGGTGCACCTCATCTCAGGCAGGAGCAGTATCTCCTATGCAAGGTGTGCAACACAACTCTACTTCTTCCTCTTTTTTGTGGGTGCTGAGTGCATGTTGCTGGCCACCATGGCGTACGACCGCTACATGGCCATATGCAAACCCCTGCGCTACACGCTGTTCGTGAACAGGAAGTTTTGTGTTCTGCTGGTGTCAGTCTCCTGGCTTAGTGGTGCACTCAATGCAGCCTTGCACACATTCCTCACTATCCACCTGCCCTTCTGTGAGGCCAACAGGATCAACTACTTCTACTGTGATATCCCACCACTGCTGGCTCTTTCCTGTGGAGACATCTCATTCAATATCACCATGATACTGGTCTCCAGCATCTTCTTGGGGTGGAGCCCCACCCTGTGCATTGGACTTTCATATGGGTACATTGTTTCAAGGATACTGAAGATACATTCCCCTGAGGGGAGGAGCAAGGCCTTCTCCACCTGTGTGTCACATCTCACTGCAGTCCTGCTCTACTATGGAAGTAGTATCTTCACCTATGTCAGACCCCTCTCTAGCTACTCACTGGATAATGACAAGTTAATCTCTCTGCTGTACAACATCGTCACCCCCATGTTAAACCCATTGATCTATACTCTGAGGAACAAGGATGTGAAGAGAGCCATGAAAAAGGTCCTTGTGAGGAAAATGTTCTTCTAAGAGAATCAAGAATACTGGCATCGGTATCTACTTCCATGAATGGGATGTAGTAAGTTAGAACATATGGGTTCTGGGAGTCAGGACTCCTGGGTTCTATTCTGCTTTCTGGGAAGGGAGTGGGTTTTAGTGGTTAGAGAAGGGGGACACTAGGAGTCAGGATCCTAGGTTACATTTGATGACTCTTGCAGGGGAATGGGTCTAGGGGTTGGAGCAGCAGAGTTGAAGCCCCAGGACTGTTGCAAAGAGCTTTCATATCTATGGATGAAAGCTTTTATAGGGTGCTAAATGTTATTAAATGTGGAGGTTAATCACTAGGAAGGTTCGAGAAAGGATCCAACAATAGAACATTACAAGTAACCTTAATTTATAAACGTAATGTTTGTTGCTATGTGGCCTTGAACGTGTTTCACATATTTATGAAAGATGTGGACAAATCGGAGAGAGTCCAGATGAGAGTAACACAAATGATAAAAGGTTTAGCAAACTTGACCTTTGTGGAAAGGTGAAAAAAGGTGGGCATGTTTAGTCTTGAGAAGAGAAGACTGACTGAGGACCTGGTAACAGGCTTCAAATATGTTAATGGCTCATCTAAAGATGAGAGGGATCAATTGTTCTTCATGCCCACTGAAGGTATGAAAAGCAGCAATGGGCTTAATCTGCAGCAAGGGAGATTTAGGTTAGCTATTAGGAGAAGCTTTCTAACTCTCAAGGGAGTTGAGCTCTGGACAGGGGCGGCTCTAGGTATTTTGCCGCCCCAAGCACGGCAGGCAGGCTGCCTTCAGCAGCAGCCTGAGGGAGGTCTGCCGAAGCTGTGGGACCAGCGGACCCTCTGCAGGCATGCCGCCAAGGGCAACCTGCCTGCCGCCCTCGTGGCGACCAGTAGAACTCCCCTCATGGCTTGCCGCCACAAGCATGCTCTTGGCGTGCTGGTGCCTGAAGCCGCCCCTGGCTCTGGAACAGGCTTCTAAGGGAGGTTGTGGAATCCCCATCACTGGAGGTTTTTAGGAACAGGTTGGACAGACACCTGTCAGGTCTGGTTTAGGTTCACTTCGTCCTGCCTCAGCACAGGGGGCTGCACTTGATGACCTCTCAAGGTCCCTTACAGCCTGACATTTCTATGATTCTATGATATACATTAGACTAAAAAAGTGAAATTTTGGGCCAGTCCTTCAACTACTTAAGCATGTGGGCTCAGATTTCCGAGGGAGCCTAAGGGAGCTAGGCATCCAACTCACATTGATTTTTCAATGAACTCCTTTATGTCTCTTTGAAAATCATGGCCATAAGTAATTTTTGGATTGACTTACATCCTCTCCCCTCCTGCCAATGCACGCGAATCCCTTCACTCATGGGAGTAAGAGCCCATAGGCCTGTAAACGCCTCTGCTATGTTTCATTTGATGCTCCATCCCTGATATGGGTGCATATTAGTAGTGGGTGAATTGAACATTCCCTATTGCCTAACTCCCTCAAAGGCTGAGGCTTGGATTTTCATGGGAGCCAAAAGGATGTAGGTGTCCATCTCCCATTGGGAGATAGCCTCCTTCAAAAAACAAAACAAAACTGCCCAGCCTTTTTCTGTCTATAAAGTTATTTCATATCTTTAGATGAGAAATACTGTGGAAGGTCTGGTCTACACTGCAAAGTTTACCAAATAGCTATGTGGGCTAGGAGTGTGAAAAAAGTCACTGTCCCTCACTGACATGCTATGCCACCAAAATCCATCATGTAGAGGAACTATGCTGACAGAAGAGCGTGTCTGATGGTATAGCTTATGTCATTCAGGCAGATGGTGTAGCTATGCCACTATGGGGCTCTGCTGACACACCAATCCCAGCCAGGAGTCTGTAATAAACAAGCCCAAAGTGACCAAAAAGTTTAGTTATAGTATTTCTCATTTCCCTGTGTTTATTTCTCATTAACTTACACTAATTATGTTCATTTCTCTCTGCTTTTGTGTACTATTTAATCCTGTTATATATATTTTTTTCTCTGCAAAATGTGTGGGGTATATTTTGTCTAAAAGGGTGTTACATAAAATAAAATTGATTTCATATTATTCTTTAGTATCTATCTAATCTATCCTATCTATGCCATCAAGAAATAAGGTGTGCATTTACCATTGGAACAACTTACCAGGGGTTGCGGTACATTCTTCATCACTGATAATTTTTAAATCAAGATGGGATTTTTTTTCCCAAAAAAGATCTCTAGAAATTATTTTGGGTAATTCTCTGGCCTGTGTTATACAGGAGGTCAGACTAGCTGATCACAATGGTCACTTCTGGCCTATGAATCTATAACTACTTATAAGACTCCCATCACCACAGTATCTGTGCATCTCACTAATAGCTCAGAGAAGGCAGTGAGGTTTGTCCATTGTACATGGGTCTATTTTTATTTGGGAGGCTTCTGGCATTCTGGGGCCCTGATCTGAGCACAGAATTTCCAGGAGTGGGGAGGGTCTCCTCAGACTCGTTCGAAGAGGGGCTACCCCATCCCTCTATAGGAGAAGAGGCCTTGGGGAAAAAAGGAGCCTACAGCTGAGCAGGTGCTATTTCCCTAGAGATGTATATAGAGGGAGTATTCCCTCTCTGCTCTGGGTAGGCTAGACAGAGAGAAACCAAGCACAAGAATGACTCTATAGCCTAGTGGTTACAGCACTCAGCTGGGAGACCCAGAATCCAGTTCCCCTGCTCCAATGACTTTCATTATTTATCCACCCTGGAATGACTCCAGCAGGAGGGATTGAGTGAGCCCTCAGTCAGAATATCCCACAGGGCAGTGGTTTGAGAGGTGGCAAAGCGCTGTTCAAATCCCTTCTGCCACTCAGCATGAGAGATGTGAACCTGGGGTCTCCCATATCCCAGGTGTGTCTCATAACCATTAGGCTAAAAGTTATGGAGGAGCGCCTCTTTCCCTCACTTGCAAAAAAAAGCTTAGGTGTTGAACTGCCTGAGAGGGGTGGAGCTTAGCACACATTCCTCTCCTTGTCGTGTCCATTGGTTACCTTAGCTGATTCCCCAACCAGAGTTCTGGCTTTTGCAAATCTCATTCTGAGGCACCTGTCACTTCCCACTCATTGCACAGGGAGCCTGAGAGCTGAACTCAGCCTTTGTGAATCCCAGACTCCCAGTGGTTTTCTAGGTACCTAAAAGTTAGGTCTGGTGACACTCAGTGTCCCCATGCCTAGTTTAAGCAAGCTAGCTCCTAGTTCTTCTGGATGGTGCCAGGCAGACAGTCCAGGAGCCTGCCTCACTCCAGTTCACCCATGGAGAAGCATGGCACGGCGTTAGCCCTCCCTGTGTCGACACACAAGCATCTGTGGACTCCAGCATTCATCGTGGCACTAAAACTTCACCAAAGACAGCGGGTAATTGGCCACAGCTACGGGTTCCTCTCCCCACAGCAGTAGTGGGGCTAGATGACCATTTGTGGTCCCCTGTTGAACAGGGTAACTGTCATAGGTTTCACCCCCACTCTGAACTTTAGGGTACAGATGTGGGAACCTGCATGAGAACCCCTAAGCTTAATTACCAGCTTAGATCAGTATGCTGACACCACCCAAATCGTTTAAAACAGCTGTTTATGAGTCAGTTGGGAAACTTTGTCTTCCTCCTCAAAATATCTCCTTCCCAAGTACTGTAACCCTTCCCTGGGTAACCTTGAGAGACTTCTCCACCAATTTCCTGGTAAACACTGATCCAAACCCCTTGGACCTTAAAACAAGGAAAAAATCAATCAGGTTCTTAAAAAGAAGACTTTTAATTAAGGAAAAGGGGTGAAAGAAATACCTCTGAGATTAGCATGTAAGCTACTCTCACAGACAACAGATTTAAAACACAGAGGATGTTCCCCTGGGCAAAAACCTTAGTTACACAAAAGAAAACCCAATTTGATTATCCCTCTAATGCAAATAAGACAAAGTCACAAAAGGAAATAAACATAAGCTAATTCATTCCATCTCTAATACTCACTACCCTAGTTGATTCCTGGATCTTTTCACTCTGGCACAGAACTTAATGAATAGAACAAAGGAAGAACTTCCCTCCTTCCTCTTGAAACATCTTGTCCCCCCATTGGTTCCTCTGGTCAGGTGACAGCTAGGCTAGCTGAGCTTCTTAACCCTTAACTGTCTGTTTATGTCAGTAACAAAATCACAGAATCATAGAAATGTTGGGCTGGAAGGGACCTCCTGAAGTCATCAGTTCCAGTCCCTGTGATGAGGCAGGACCAAGTCTTTAGAGTTAGAATGTTTTTCCAAAAATCTAACATAAATCTAAGCCCATTACTTCTTGCCCTACCTTCAGTGGAAATGGAGAACAATTGATCCCCATACTCTATATAACAGTCCTTATCAGGTCCCCCCAGTCTTCTTTTCTCAACACTACACATGCCCAGTTTTTTCACCTTTCTGCATAGGTCAGGTTTTCTAAATCTTTCATCATTTTTGTTGCTCTCCTCTGGACTCTTTCCAATTTGTCCTCATCTTTCCTAAAGTGTGGCACTCAGAACTGGACACAGTACTCTAGCTGATGCCTCACCAGTGCCGAGTTGTGTGGGACAATTACCTCCTCTCTCTTACATACCAGACTTCTGTTAAGACATCCCAGAATGATATTAGCCTTTTTCACAATTGCATCACATTGTTGAAACATATTAAATTTTTGATCCACCATAACCCCAGATCTTTTCCACAGTACTACCACCTAGTCAGTCATTCCTCATTTTGTAGTTGTGCATTTGATTTTTCCTTCTTAAGTGAAGTACTGTGCACTTATCTTTGTTGAATTTGATGCTGATTAATTTAGACCAATTCTCCAAATTGTCAATGTTGTTTTGAATTCTAATCCTGTCCTCCAAAGTGCTTGTTTCCCCTCAAAGCTTGGTGTCATCTGCAACTTCTATAAGCATACTTTCTACTACATTATCCAAGTAACTCATTAAAATGTTGAATGGTATTGGACCCAGCACTGACCCTGTGCGACCCCACTAAATACGTCCTCTTAGTTTGACAGTGAAACATTCATAACTCGTCTTTGAGTATGGTCTTTCAATCAGTTGTGCACCCATCTTATAATAATTTGTCTAGACTGCATTTCCATAGTCTGTTTAGGAGAATGTCATGTGGGACTGTGTCAAAAGCCTTACTAAAATAAAGATATATCTCGTCTACTGCTTCCCCTCATCCACCAACCCAGTAACCTGTCAAGGAAGGATATTTGATTGGTTTGGCATGATTTGTTCTTGACAAATACATGCTGGCTATTCCTTACAAATCCCACTTCACTTTGCATTTCCTTTAGTGCACAAGGAGGCAATATGCTTGTTTCAGGTGCAAAGTCTAGAGGAGTGGCCTATAGAGTGATATAATGGCTCTGTTTATATCTATGTTATGTCTCCCTCTAGAAGCTGGACCCAGAAGAGAACAAGAGAGCTACTAGTAGCTAAAGGAGACCTGTTTTCACTTGAGTGGTAGAGGCCAGGTATTCCAGCATGGGATTTTCAAAGGAGACTAGAGGAGTTCAAAGGCCTTTGAAAGTATCCCCTTTGAAAATCAAGAACCAAAGTTTACAGTTCTCCTTTCTCATGAAACAGCCAGTCCCCATGGCTTTTGCTTAGAGCTCGGTGAGTTATTGATTTTTTGATTCAGTGGCTGAAGCAAAAAATCTGTACAAAATTTGTTTGTTTCAGTTTCAAACTGCATGTTGGGGAGTTGGTTGGTTGGTTGTCTCACCAAAATGAAAAAAGAAAACAAAACAAAATCACTGGGCTCTAATGAAACATTTTACATGTTGATTCAAGTTCACATTATGAAATTGTAAATATTGTTTCATAAATATAATGTTGATTAGAAATGAGGTTTCATTTCCAAAATGTCACAATGACTTGTTTTGACATTTCCCCCATATGACACTCTGTACCTCGGGGGAACACCCCACACCTCCATGTTCATCTTTATAATATGATTGTGTGGCTTCCAATGCAAAGTTTGTCATGTCCGATATCTTTGGAAGGCTCATGATGCACTGAGCATTGTTGTTATAGTAATGAACTGGTTATAATTACCTGTATATAGTTATGAGATTGAAAATGTTAAAACAAGACCAGGCAAAACTCTCCAGGAGCAGAGGGACAGTTCAAACCTCACCAGGGCATGTA